>NC_142050.1:46646052-46798405 GCF_982192425.1 Myodes glareolus
GAAACAAAGTAAGCACTTCCCTGGTAGGGAGATTGCCATAAAAAAGAAAATACATGACTTTGTCCCATATAAAATGTTAGCTGCTGAGTGCTGTAGGCTGACACATGGATTTACAGCCAATGGCCTGTGTTGCAAACATCTGAATTGACTTCACTGTGTCAACCAGGATTGAACATATCTGCATGGGATTCACTAATTGGAAACTAAATACTTAGGAGTTCAAGCTCTCCTCCCTAAACTGTACACCCACCAGTGTCTGTCTTCATTCACAAGGAAGGAATTAGTGTATGATGGGAATTACACATTAAGACACTCACTGTGCCCCATCAGGTCCTTCTTTGTAATGGACACCCCTGCAGCCCACAGTCTTAAACTTCAGTCTAAGATCTAGCTATTGTTGCGTGTGTTGACCCCCTCCAGCATACACAATACATCATTCCTACTTTTGTGGTCTGAAGGGAGAAGCCATGTTCCACATGCAAATCCTTTTATTGTTACTGCAATGTACAGTCCCACTGTATGACTCAAGCTGGTAATTTTAGATCTCCATGGTGCAGCATACTTGTAATCTAAGAATGTATTATGGTTAGCCAAGAGGATAGTAAGGGCAATGCCCTATGGGGTTGCACACAGGATTCAAGTCTACCTCAAATCAGCACAGGGGACACTTAGTCACAAATACTTTCCTAAGAGTTGAAAAATACAGCTGTTCTGAAATTGTTATACTCTCCTGGGACACAAGTTGTGACCCCATAATGGCCCTGAGTAGCAGGTCAGAGGCCTCTGAAGGGGAAGTGGGTCTTCTGGCTGGTTGTAAATCATGGTTTTCTCATTTGTTATAGGAATATACCTTAATGACTAATTAATCCTGATGAACAACATCTGCAACTCAGGATACTTATCTCTACATCTTTGGATATTTGAGATGCAGCCCACCCTCACTTAGATTCTACTTTGTGTGACTTAATGTCTCCTAAGAACCAGTAAATCTTTATACCATTAATTCTATTATCAACTATACTCGTCTACATCACATTTTAGTAGTGGAGCACTACTCTACACAGGAGAAACCGTTTACAAGCCATACAAAATTAACTACAGATGGATCTCAAACCTAAATGTTAAAAGTACAGAACTTCTGAAGACCCAGGAGAGACCAGGGGTCTCCCCGTTTGGCAAATGAGGTGATCTCACTGCACATGCGAAAAAAATAAGCACCTCAGACACCACCATCTGCGGCTCCTGACGCTCTGCTCTATGCATACACAGCCGGGCAGTGAAGAGATTCAGAGGCTGCCAGCAGAGAGCTGCAGGTTTAGGAATACTGAGGCAGGAAGACGCTAAACTCTGTGTCTGTCCACTGGTTCCCATCCAGTCACCACACCACCTGGGAGCCTCAGCGGACACTCCACCTACTTTAAGTACAGTGACCCCTTTCTCGCCATCCCTGGCCACTCCTCCCATCTGTGGAGAGAAACCCCTCACTCACCATGTTGCAGCTGCCCAGCTGACACACTATCTGCCCACAAGAGAGCCTGAGCTGCTGTGCCCAAGAGAGCTGAACCAGAATGGAAGTCGGCTCCCGGAAGAGCCCTCCCATCTGACTGGCAGGTCTGTTGGAGGCTCTGATTGGCTGGTGAGGTGTGAGTGACAGGACCAGGTGAACAGAAGGGACTCAGCAAGGAGATACAGGGCTGGCTTCTAATCTAAACACAGACCTGTCCCAGATTAGCTGGAAAATTATGCCAAATTCAACAGCAAGTCAATTGCTAATGTAAATCAGTGGATTTGGTTTTAAAAGGGAGTATACAATTTCGGAAAATTTACTAAAATCAAACTAAATAACCTGGCATTGAAAAAAAGACATGAACTGGTTGTTGGAGGCACAAGAATATAACCCCAAAACTTTACAAAGAAGGCATGCAGGTCTCTCTGTATTCAAGGCCAGACATCGAGGAAAACCCTGTCTCAGAGAAACCCTGTCTCGAGGAGAAAAAAAATCCAACAAATTTTTGAGAAGCTGCTTTTGAGCTTCTGCTGGTGAGTATTTATTTGACATATATGGGTGTTGGGGCAGGGATTTCTAAAAGAAATGGTCTGTGGCCTGAAGAGGCTGCAGGACCTGAGAATGAATTCCAATGGCTGCCAGCAGAAGTGAACTGGGGTGTGGCTTCAGGTCCCTGGAGGAGGAGGAGTGTAGCTAGCATTGACCTTGCCAATAGGCCCCAGTCAAATGTTAATGCCAAGGCCTGAAATTCCTCAAGAGGGAGTGAATGGAGACCCTTTCTTATCTAAATGCCTGACTTTGGGGAAAGGACTTTTGGGATGTAGGCAGCACTTGAAATTAAGGTTTCTTATCTTACTCTTGCCTTCCCAACCTGTTCCCCTCAGAATGCTCCCTCTCTATGGGGAAGGTCATGGCGTCTTATCCTTTCTCCAGGATAACTTCCTACCTAGCATTGAAAGACCCTCAGGACCCCCCTCAGAACCTGCAGCTGGCCTGCTCCCATGAGAACATCCTGTTTGAACCTGCAGCCAGCTGCTCTCATAGAACATCCTGTTTTGGTGGAAGACCGTTGAGACCCCCAGGACCTGAAGCTGGCCTGTTCTAATGAGAACATCCCATTTGCTTGGTAGAACAGGATATCTATGGTTGGCACATGTGCCAAACTTAGAATGTTAGTTGGAAATTTCAGGGCCAAAATGAAACATCTAGGAAATAGCATGAGCTAACAACATTGTTCATTATCACTGTCTGATCTGTTTAAAATAACCAGTGATCTTTATGCTCTGAAAACTGCCAATTACGTAATTAATTTTGTCTATATAAGCTTGCTGAAATTTTGCTGGGGTGCTCAGTCTCCCCCTGGAGCCCTGAGTCATCCGATGACACTACCGAAATAAACCTCCTGCTGTTGCATCTGCTGGCCTGGATTAATGAGTCTGGGGACTTCCCTCATGGCCTTAGAAATTCTAGGATCTTTCAATTTAAGAATTAGGAAAAAATCTAGCTTGGCACATATATTCCCAGGACTTGGGAGGCTGAGGCAGGCAGATCTCTGTGAGTTTGAGGCCAGCCTGGTACTACAAGAGTTAGTCCTGCCTGGTGCTGGTGGCACACACCTTTAATCCTAGCACTCGGGAGGTAGAGACAGGTGGATCTTTGTGAGTTTGAGATCAGCTTGATCTACAAGGTCTATTTCCAGGACAGGCTCCAAAGCTACAGAGAAACCATATCTTGAAAAAACCAAAAAGAAAAAAAAAAGAGCTAGTTCCAGGACAGGCTCCAAAGCTACAGAGAAACCCTGTCTTGAAAAACAAGAAAGCAAAATACCACCACCAACAACCGCAAAAAAGAATTAAGAAAAGCCAAGCAGTGGTGACATAATACTTGTAATCCTAGCACTTGGGATGCTGAGGCAGGAGGATATCAGTGAGTTCAAGCCCTGCCTCATTTATCAAGCAAGCATCAGGGATGTTACATAAAGAAAGCCTTCCTCAAAAAACAAAATAAAACAAGACACAAAAAACAAAAGAGTTAGAAAAGTGCTCATGAAACACCATGAACCAACTAGACGGCACTTAACAGCAATCAAAGGTAAAATAAAAAGGCAGAAAATTTCTATGTTGAAATCTAACCTGCTTCCATTGTCAAAGCTGTACAGCTAGACGAACTAGAAAAAACATGTGCCCATCTATCAAATAAAAGAAGCTAGTCTCTCACATAATCATAAAAGATGAAAATCTTATGAGAAAAACTTGACAAAATGCAGCAGAAACTCGTGCTATTCTCCAACTTCCAGAGTTCACAGAGTTTACTCTGCCTCCTGTGTGATGAGATGATGATAGTAAAGGTGTTTGTTTCCTTTCAAGGTATATTTAGTTTACTTTTAAATTTATTCAAGTGTGTGTGTGTGTGTGTGTGTGTGTGTGTGTGTGTGTGTGTATGTGTGTGCGTGAGAGAGAGTGAGAGAGTGAGAGAGAGAGAGAGAGAGAGAGACAGAGGGGGGGTTAGTATAAACTTATGCTCCAGACACTTTCTAGGTAATATATCAAAAGTTTTCATTATGAAAACAAAAATCAATAAACATCTGTGAACTTTGTTTGTTTGTTTGTTGATTTTTTCGTCCATTCATTCATTCATTCATTCATTCATCTGTTCACATATTTGCTTTATTTATTTACAGTGGAAGAGTTCAGTTATGGTTAGGAATCAGTATAGAACAATCCATCAGAATGGTAGGTAGGATGTTATCCTGGGGAAAGAGTAAGACCTCATGTCCTTCCCTATTGAGAGGGAACATTCTGAGGGGATCAGCTCCAGAAGGCAAGACCAAGACAAGAAACCTTAGTTTCAATTGCTGCCCACTTTTCACAAGTCCTTTCCCCTAAATCGGGCATTTAGTAAGAAACGATCTCCATTTATTCCCTTTTGAGGAACTACAGGCTCTGATATTAACATATGCCTGGGGCGTATTGGCAAGGTCAATGCTAGCTACATTCCTCCTCCAGGGACCCAAAGTCACACCCAGGTTCACTTCAGCTGGCAGCCATTGGAATTCATTCTCAGGTCCTGCAGCCTCTTCAGGCCACAGACCTTTTCTTTTAGATATCCCTTCCCCACAACCCACATATGTCAGATAATAAATACTCACCAGCAAAAGCTGAAAAGCAGCTTCTCAAATATTTGTTGGATTTTTTTTTCTCAAGACAGGGTTTCTCTGTGTAGCATTCCTAGCTGTCTGGTCTTGAACACACAGAGACCTGCCTGCCTTCTTTGTGGAGTTTTGGGGTTATATTCTTGTGCCTCCAACAACCAGTTAATTACTTTTTTTTTAAATGCCAGGTTATTTAGATTAATTTTAGTTAATTTTCTGAAATTGTATACTCCTTTTAAAACCGAACCAACTGATTTACATTAGCAATTGCCTTGCTGTTAAATTTGGCATAAATCTCCAGCCAATCTGGGATAGGTCTGTCTTCAGATTAGAAATCAGTGCTCCACTAGGTTGCTGAGTCCCTTCAATTCACCTGGTCCCATCACTGAGACCTCACCAGCCAATCAGAGCCTCCAGCAGACCTGCCAGTCAGATGGGAGGGCTCTTCCGGGAGCCAGACTTCCATCGTGGTTCAGCTCTCTCAGGAACTGAGTCTTGGGCTCTCTTGTGGGCAGATAGCCTGTCAGCTAGGCAGCTGCACTATGGTGAGTGAGGGGTTGCTCTCCACAGATGGGAGGAGTGGTTGGGCTTAGCGAGAGAGGGGCCAAAGTCCCTAAACTAGATGGAGCGGCCTTTGAGTCTCAAGGCCCATGTGGTGGGTAGGAGCCAGCAGACAGACAGAGTTTAGCGTCTTCCTGCCTCAGTAGTCCTAAACTTGCAGTTCTTTGCTGGCAGCCTCTGAATCCCTTCCCTGCTCGGGCTGTGTCTGCACAGAGCAGAGCGTCAGGAGCCGCAGATGGTGGTGTCTGTCGTGCTTATATTGTCGCATGTGGAGTGATATCAGCACATTCGCCAAACGGGAAGACTCCTGGTGTCTCCTGGGTCTTCAGAAGTTCCTCATTTTTAACATTTAGGTTTGGGATCCATCTGTAGTTAATTTCTCGTGGCTTGTAAATGATTTCTCCTGTGTAGAGTAGCGCTCCACTTCCAAACTGTGATGTAGACGAGTATAGATGATAATAGAATTAATGGTGTGAGGATTTAAAGGTTCTTAGGAGACATTAAGTCACACAAAGTAGAATTTAAGTGAGGGAAGGCTGCATCCCAAATATCCAAAGATGGGTAGTGTGCCCATTCAGCCTGTTGGAGATTTGTATCATGATATGCAAATGTTTGTTCACCAGGATTAATCAGCCATTAAGGTACATTCCTATAACAAATGAGACAACCATGATTTACAACCAACCAGAAGACCCACTTCCCCTTCAAAGACCTCTGACTTGCTACTCAGGGACCATTACAGGGTCACAACCTTGTGTCCCAGGAGAGTATAACAATTTTAGAACAGCTGTATTTTTCAACTCTTAGGAAAGTATTTATGACTACTTGTCCCCTGTGCTGATTTGAGGTAGGCTTGAATCCTGTGTGCAGCCCCATAGGGCATTGCCCTTACTATCCTCTTGGCTAACCATCATACATTCTTAGATTACAAGTTTGCTGCACCATGGAGCTCCAAAATTACCAGCTTGAGTCATACAGTGGGACTGTCCTTTGCAGTAACAATAAAAGGATTTGCATGTGGAGTACAGCTACTCCCTTCAGATCAGAAAAGTAGGAATGGTGTACTGTGTACAACACTAGAGGATGCATGCAAACTGGACAATAGCTAGATCTTAGACTGAAGTTTAAGGCCATGAACTGCAGGGGTGTCCATTACAAAGAAGGACCTGATGGGACACAGTGACTGACTTAATGTATAATTCCCATCATTCATCAATTCCTTCCTTGTGAATGAAGACAGACACTGGTGGGTGTACAGTTTAGGGAGGAGAGCTTGAACTCCTAAGTATTTGGTTTCCAATTAGTGAACTTTCCCATGCAGATATGTCCAATCCTGGTTGACACAGTGAAGTCAGCTCAGATGTTTGTGACACAGGCCATTGGCTGTAACTCCACATGTCAGCTTACAGCACTCAGCAACTAACATTTTACATGGGAAAAAGTCATCAGGAAAGTGCTTACTCTGTTTCAAAGTCAGTATCACTGAGTGTTCAGTTATTTTTATCATTTTAAGAAGTGAATTATTGGTTATCATTTTTTTAGATTTCATTTTTTCAGTGGCATGACTAGTATAATTTCTGTTTCTATTTTCCAATGTTTCACAGTTTTTGAATTTCATTTTATTTTTTAAGTGCTGTTTATTTATTCATCAGTCATTTATTTTATCAGTTTGTAGCAGTAATTCTCAACCTGGTGGGCCACAACTCCTTTTGGGGGATCAAATGAACCTATCACAGGACTGTCCTAAGACCACCAGAAAGTACAGATATTTATATTATCATCCCTCACAGTAGCAAAAATATAATTATAAAGTAATTTTATAGGTGGGGAGATCACCACATTATGAGTAACTTTATTAAAGAGTCACAGCACTAGGAAGATTGAGAACAACCGGTTTAGATTAATGTCTCCTGTAGCTCAGGTTTGCATCATTCTATGTAACTGAGAATTGCTGTGAACACCTAATCCTGGCTCTGCTACCTAGTGCTGGAAAGACAGTCCTGCAAATCCTACCAGGCTGGACCTTGACTGGTCTATGTGAAGGAGAAATAGATCAGTGAATGAGCATCTTGCAATTTCAGTAGATTTTATTGTGAATTTACAAATGATGTGGGACCCATATTAGAATTGGTATCATTGTCTAACTGTAAAGCCAGTGTAGTCACAACAGACAAAGGATGGGCAAGAAGGAGGGTAAAAGCTTTCCTGCTGTGATGGTAGTTGACAGTAACTGTGAATAGTGAGGTGATCAATTTTAGATGTTCCATAATGTCCTGTCTGGCCATTTCATGGGTCCACAGACCACACACTAGACCTGTTGCCTTAGAGGAGGAACAGGAAGAACTCTGGGAGAATGGAAGATTTTATTAAACCACAAATTTCCCAGATTAGGGTCTTATCTGACTATAATGTGGAAGGACAAACCTGGAGGATGTTGGCTTTTTGTGACATTCAATCTCTGCTCGCCCAGTAGGGTAACTGCTAATGTATTGAAGCCCAGTTGGGTGGTCCTAGAGGGACTCTGGTTGGTAATTAGAAACATCAGACGTAGTTTACAGGTTCTTTCCAGGATTCTCTTGTTCTGCTCTTGAGAGCTGTAAGGGGGACCACAAGCTGTGCCATGGTGAATGTAGGAGTGACTGTCCCCCGACCAAGAAGAGGAGGTTAACTGAGCTGTCAGGGTTGCTTGGACAGGGATTAACCATGAGCCAGACAGGTTCTATTGTTCTTTGTGGTCACCTGGGTAGTGGCCTTTGGCCTCTGAGGATTGTTGAGAGTGCAGGAGACTATGAGCTTGTAATACTGTTGCCTCACACTATGTAATTGAGAAAGGCTTTGAAAACCTATTGCTGTGTCTGCTGCCCAGTGCTGGGTAGATAGTCCTTCAACTTCTTCAGGACTGGGCTTTGACTGCTCAGGGAGAAGGAAAAATAAACCAGGTGATGAGTGACCTCCGTCTCTCTGACTTTCAATATATGATTATAGATGAAGAGGGTGAGTACATAGGTCAAGCTTGAAGCTGGTAGATTCACAGTGCAGCAAGGGAGAGAAAGGAGAGTGGTTGAGAACTTTTCTACATCAACAGTAGTTGACATTAGCTTTGCAGAATCAGGTAATCAATTTTAGGTGCTCCACAAATGTCCTGATGGTCATTTTTTGATGTCCACAGACCAGGCAATAAAGAATCTGCATAGAGAATCAAACTTATCATGAAACCAAATTGCTATAGTTACAGTAGTTCAACCAAAATAGATCTGAGTAAAATGTGGCCCTGCCTACCAGGACTATTATTTTACTGGTTTTAAATATACACCCTTAGATAAATGGTTTGAGAAATCTTTGATGTGCTCTAATATAAATCTATTGTTTCTGAAGCACATGGCCATAAATACTGTTTCAACTTTTCAAAATAATTTTTTGAGATTATAACTGTATCATATTCACATTCTCTTTCCTGTCCCAAGCCTTACCATGACCCCTTAATATCTTGTAATTTGTGCTCTGTTTTTTTTGTAACAACAGTTGTAATTATGACTTGTGTTTGGCTGCAGGATTTCCCAGGTATGAGGCTACGGGTTTGCTGCACTGCACATTGAGTGTATAATGGAATGTGCATGCAAAGGACCATGTGCTTTGAATGAGGAAAAGGGTTAGCTCTAGGAAATTGGATGAATGTATTCTAAAATACAAACTTTCTGGACTAAGGACCTGTCTAATGGACTATGAGGGCAGAGCAAGAAGTACTGTGCTGTCTGAGTCATTTGCTCTCTGTCACCACGATGTGACAGGCTGTGGTTCTGTTGTTTTATGTACTGACCTGGATGGTGCTCCTTGTCCTCTGAGCCTCCCTGTGTATTGATTTCCTGTGGAGAGGGAGACTCTACAGCCCTGGCATGGTAACATATTATGCCTGTAATCTCACTGTCTAGTGTACACATGGTTTTGGTGTGCAGTGGGAAGACAGATTTGAAAACTGATAATCTGGTTTCTAGAAGTTCTGAATATTGCAGTCTACTTTCAAGTTTGTCTTATAAATGTTCCAAGTAGTTTATAAGCTGGTAGAACTACAGTAATGTTGATTTAGCAATGCATGATTTAAATGTTTCTAAGTTTCTGCTACCACCAGCTGCAATGGTGTGATTCATTGATGTTTAGTTCCAGGGAACAAAGGGAGTTTCAGAGCTGCTAGGTTTCTTAGGTGTGTATGGTATTGAGCTGGTAGATAGGGCAGAGTCTATATCTTGTGCTATAATCCATGAGACAGGAAGCAGAAATTACTCTACATTGTTTTGTGATTTGGCATCAGAGGGGTTGGGTTTACCTTAAAATACAAGGAGGACTAAGGGGCTGCAGAACCATAGCAGGAGATCATTTCTTTTTGTAGAGAAGGACTCTAGACCATGGGGACTCTCTGGAAGAAATACCAGTCGCTGTAGGGTCTGAAACAACAATTTAAGGCTAACTTTGAGGTAATTTTGGGAAAATTGTGAAGTCTTCATTTAATTTCTCTATACATAGAATCATAGGTAGCTGGATAACATTGGTCAAGATCACATGTTTCCTGTCTAAGTTTCCCTTGGCCTTTTGATTAATAGCTAACTATATTTTCCTGCCTTTGTTCTTGGCTTTCTCTCCATTCTCTTTATTCTTTCCCAAATATCATACATATTCTTGATTGATCAGCTTTGTGGTAATATTTTTTTCCCGAGACAGGGTTTCTCTGTAGCTTTGGAACCTGTCCTAGATCTCACTCTGTAGACCAGGCTGGCTTCAATCTCACAGAAATCCTCCTGTCTCTTCCTCCTGAGTGCTGGGATTAAAAGTGTGTGCCACCACTTCCCAGAAATGAGTCATATTATGTCAGTCTGTGTACTATTTTTCATAATCCCATTGAGTACTTTGTGTGCTTCCAATACGAATATAGCTTTGTAATCAGATTTCCTGTTATAAATTGTTGGGAATTGTCATTGTACTGTATCCATTTATTGTGCAAATTCAACACACACATCAGCTTCATATTGATGCATCATGTTTCCAAGGATCATTTATTTACTTCTTTATTTCTTTTGGTTTTGTTGCTCTTGTTGTTAATCTGTGAGATACTTTTGGTTTCTTGGATAAACAGTATTATGAATGTTGGCAGGTGGCTCAGCACATATTCATTTTGGAGGTGACCTGAGTTCAGATACCTACACATCAATTGTGAGGCTCATAAGTCTACCATTTCAGATCCAGGGCATCTGAACCCCTCTTTTTGTGTTACTTTATACATATGGAAGAAATTTTCATTCAAGCACAAATATATGTAAAAATAGCAGTAAACTTGTTTTCAAAGTGCTTGTGACTTATAAAGCAATAGAGTAAAACAAGTTGCTTTAGGTGTCCACTGATTCTTTAAAAATCTGTTATTTTGCATTTTGTTTCAAAATGTTTTCATTTCCTCATTCTGATTGCAGACTTACAGGCAATCATCAATAAGGGGGAGCAAAATGGTGTCTAAGTGATCCTAACAGACATACTTTTCTTTACTATAAGGTAATGAAATTTTTTTAAGTAGTCAAAACTATTTTCTATGAAGTTAAGGCAAAAGAAGGTTTCAAGTGAATCTCTCCAATTTGGGTAGAACAGCCTTCCGCACGCAAGCCATTTTCTATTATTGGTAAAGGATAAAGAACTGAAGTGTATAGGATGAGTGCTGGTTAGTAATTTCTTAGCGTTTTATTTTCGTTAGAATCTTGTTTTTATTTAAAGGAGCATAATATGTCTTTGTCAGTGCTACCCATCTATGGTGTTGATTTTATTCATTATTATCTAAGTATGTTGTTTATTTTCTGGTAAATAATGGTCTCACCAATTTTATATTCAGAAGATTTTTCATGTTATGGGTTCCTTAAGTTGTTGTTGGTTTGAGAAGTTTCTGTGGAGAGACATTTTAGTTTTTTCTTCTCTGTCTTAGATGTTTGCCTCTTTTCATTTCCTGGCATATCTATCTTTGTTTGTGTTTTTGCTGCTTAAGTGATTGATATGATTAATACATTGCCTTTGGATCTTTAAAACCTTCTTGTATATTATTGTCTCATATGTTGATAGCCTCAGCTATCAACATAACATAGCTTAGACTGATCTGAGAAAATACCAATTGAGAGTATGCCTAGATCAGAATACCTGATTAAGGTATCTGAGAGAGATTTGTTGATTTTGATTGATATAGGAAGGCTCTTCCACAGAGTTGGCAATTTCTGAGCAAGCAGCCCTGGGATAGATAGGAGAGCTAGTTGAGCACAAGGCAGTGACAAAGCAAGAGGGAAAGCCAGAAAACAATGGTTCCACATATTTTGCCTCTAGTTATTAGCTTGAGTATCTATCTTACACTGTCATAAGGAGGAATTGTGAAATAGGGTTAACAACCAAATAAACATGTTCATAACCTGAGTTGCTTTTGATTGCATAATTTAATTACAGCAACAGAGAACAAAACTGGAACAAAAATGGAACTCAAACAGGATTTTGTAGCTGCAAAGGTCCTGGGAATCTTGACTTTTATAAGAATGCTTAGGATATTAGAAAACTGGACAAAGAGCTTAATCATCTGTTCTTGTAGGACCTAGAAGATGGGAATGTTGTGAGTAATGACAGAGAGTGGAGGTCAAGGTCATAGGATTTTACTGGGCAGCAGGCTCTTCAGGGAATCATGGAGCTGGCCCAGCCTAACTCTCTTGAGAGACTAGGTTAAAGTCCATGGTTCCTGGGACACTATATACCTCCCAGTTCCTGGCAGACTGTTGTGTTCCCTCAGGCAGTGAAGCATTCAGGCTTATTTGTGCTTCTTTGTATGATCCCTAAATAGTCAAGGAATCATGAATGCTTAAAAGGGCAATCGAACTTAGATGTTAATCATGTGTGTGCTGTATAGCTTGCAAAGTTCATTATATCCTTTTATAGACATAGGGAGCTTGGTTATTTCCCCACTGCCCAGACTAATAATAATTATACAGAATTTTTATTCATTATAAGACTGCATACCCAATAGCTTAGGCTTCTTATTATGTAACTTTTACATCTTAAATTAACCCATTTTATATTGATCTGTGTATCACCACATCCCTGTGACCTACTGGTAAGGTTCCATCCAGCATCCGTCTCCTTCAGTGGCTACATGGCATCTCCCTGATTCTGCCTTCTTTTCTCCTCTGTCTCCATTTGGCATCCCCACCTTGTTCTATTCTGTGCTGCCATAGGCCCAAAGCAGTTTCCTTATTAACTAATGGGAATAAAACATATTCACAGCATACAGAGGGTATCTCTAACATATTAATTTAATCAATTTCTATCAATCTGTGTATTGCCATGTGGCTGTGGCATAACAGGTAAATTTCTCTGTGTCTGTCTCTGGTGGAGCTACATGACATCTCTCTGACTCTGCTCTCTTCCTTCTAGCATTCAGTTTAGTTTTCCCCCAGCTACCTAAGTTCTGTCCTATAGCTCTGTTATAGACCCAAAGCAGTTTCTTTACTAACTAATGATAATCACAGCATACAGAAAGGAATTCCACAATTTGAGTTTCTATAGCCTCAACCCATTTCCTGTTCTTTGTGCCTGCTGTGTTGTGGTTGAAACTAATCAGTCAGCTTTCTTCTTTTGCTGTCATTACTTTCCACCATCATAAACTCTATCACTAAATCACACCGGATTCAGTAGAATTAACTGCTATTTAGTGCTAAGGTGATTTGGTAGCCTACTGTTTTCATTTTTGTTTGTTATATTTTGAAGACAAGGTTTGCCTGTGTAGCCCTAGCTGTCCTGAAAGTAGCTCTATATATCAGGCTGGCTTCAAACTCAGAGATCTTCTGACTCTGACTCCCAAGGGCTGGGGTTAAAGGAGGTCTTTTTTATTTTTATATTGTTGTTTGGTGGTTTCTTCCTATCAAGCATATGCTGTTGTATTGAGCTTCACCCATATCTTGAATTTTAAAATTTGACAGAGGGTATCATTATGTTTCCCAGGATAGCATGTACTCATGACATTAATACTGTCCGTGCCTTCTGTGTTATTGGATTGTAGGTACATTACCGTCTTCCTGATTGTTTTGTTTGTTTTGAATTTTTATTTTAAAAAGAGTATTTTCCCTGAATGCATAGATATGTACCATGTGAGTACCTGGTCCTTACATTGATCAAAAGATGGTATTAGAAACTTTGAACTTGGAATAATGGATAGTTATGATTCCCCCATGTAAGTCCTTGAGACCACCTGTATGCAAGACTAGGAGGACTCTTTGATATTGAGCCATCTTTCCTGCTATGTGTTGATTATTTGTAATCATTATACTGTTTTCATTTGTCCATTTGTAACTTTTTAAACACATAGTGCCTTTTAGTAAACTCTCATTTTTGTTGCAGTTTAAATTGGGCAACTTCAGGTTTCTGGTAGATGAATAAAGAGTTGTAGTGAATGTGTAACTCTTTGTAGAAACTTTAGCAAAATCCTATGAGTTGTTTCTAGCTTTTATGTTTGTTTGATTTTTTTTCCATGTGAAAACAGTATTTAACATGTATTTCTGGCTGCCCTAGGAGTGACTGCATGGACTAGGCTGGTATTCAGCTCAGAGGCAGATAGATATACATGCCTCTGCCTTCTGAGTGCAATGATTAGAGGCATGATTGAATGCATCCAACTTTTTCATTTTATTTTCTTTTTGTAGTTAGGAATTAATCATTCATACATTTTTCTTATCTGTACTCTATGCTGGTGACCTGTTTATGTATCTTTCATTGTTGGTTAGTAGGCATTTCTCTTGCAAGGTAATATCCCATTCAAAGGGTTCAGAAATGACAGAGGTGATCTTCCTATTCAGTTCGCTTCTGAAGTGACTTGGTGATTTAGTTATGATGTCTTTGTCATGGAATAAGTATGGGGAGCCCCAGAATTATATGACTATACTGTCAAAGAAGTATACATTTACAGTGTTGTCAAAATCATACTTTCTGTTGTACACCTGTATGGGATATTTTAGAATTCAGTGACCTATGATGACGTGCATGTTGACTTCACTTGGGAAGAATGGACTTTGCTGAATCCTTCCCAGAAGAATCTCTACACAGATGTTATGGTAGAGACCTATAGAAACCTCGCTACTATAGGTAAGACTATATTATCTTTCATGTATCATATAAGGGAACAACTATTCATTGGTTAATGATGCTCTTTTGTAATATGATTGAGAAAGAAGAATGGGGTAAATAAATCAGGCATGGTTGTCAGGTTTGCTTCATATCATAACTAATTATTTTTAAAAATTTTTAATATAAAACAATTTCTGGCATTATATTTTAGGATACCATTTGGAAGGCCATAATATTGAAGAACATTGTCAAAATTCTAGAAGACATGAAAGGTAATTTTCATGTATAAGCTTATACAAATGTGTCTCTGAAGAATTTGTAATTAATCCTATCTGTTTTAATCAAAAGCAACAGTGTAAATAATAAAGTGCATTGATGTATATTAAATTCTCACAAAATCATATACCTTAATTTCAGATAGGTGAACTACATTTGCAAGTCATTCTCTTAAGAAAGAAAACAATATCTTAATCTATATTACCATTTGGATCATAATACAATGAGAGCTATACTGTAAAGTTGCCAATCCATTTGACTCATATTATTCACATTATAAAAGATATACATGTTGATCTCTAAAACTATCTATTATACTAATAGTCCATAGAAAAGGTAGTTTAACCCATATACTTGTGGCTGTGTTAAGTTTAGTGAGGGGGCATTTAGGATTATGAATCAAGGGGCATCTGTTTTGGAGTGGACTTAATCCATGAACCACAAGTCTATGAGGACAGAAAGTCAAATTGGGTGAACTCAATGTGGAAACCTTATATATGTTATTCTTCCTTTACTGGGTACATCATATATTACTCTGGATACAAGACACATGAGCAAAGGATGTGAAAAGATATACCTCTCTCTCAGAACAAATAGAAAATATGTAGCAGTTCCCATGTTCAGTATACTTGTTGAATTTGATATACACATATACAAGTTAATTGGTTTTCTAGTCTCATTGTTAATATATCAACAAAGTAACATTTCAGAAAACCACAATGAGTACTAGGACTGTGTAAATACTTCTGTTTGTCCTAGTTCAGGTAGCAATTGTACCATCACTCACAGTATAGGAAACATTGTGAATACAATAATAGTGTTAAAGCTCTGATTTTTTTCAATTCTCTTCAAGTACATGAAAATTCTCATAAAAAAACAAGATTCTGTAAATGTGAACCATGTATTAAAGGCTGTTATCTGTTATCTTCAAAGATGTAAAGCAAACCTTAATGAAGGGGAAAAACAAGATTGTAAACATGATGATAAAACCTTAACATATAATTCCTCTTTAAAATAGGACTAAATTGTAAAATTCATTTATTCAGATAAAAATATTCAACAATGTATTAAATGTAGTAATGCTTTCACATGTACCATTATCATTGTAGGCATGAAAAAAGCCAAACTAGAAAGAAAAGTTCTGCATATACTCAATGTGTTAAAACTTTTGCACGTGACAGTCAAATTCACAGTCATGAAAAAACACATACTACATTAAAACGTGATGAAGGAAATGAGTTTGGTAATGCCTTTGCACATCACAATCATCTTCAAATGCATAAAAGAACATGCACTGGAGAGAAATCCTATGAATGTAATCAGTGTAGTAAAACATTTGCACATTACAGTGATCTTAAAAGGCATGAAAGAATACATACTGGAGAGAAACCCTACGAATGTAATCAGTGTGGTAAAGCCTTTGCATGTCACAGTAGTCTTCGAAGACATAAAAGAACCCATACTGGAGAGAAACCCTATGAATGTAATCAATGTGGTAAAGCCTTTCCACGGCACAGTCATCTTCAAAGTCATGAAAGAACCCATACTGGAGAGAAACCCTATGAATGTAACCAGTGTGCTAAAGCCTTTGCATGTCACAGTAGTCTTCAAACACATAAAAGAATTCATACTGGAGAGAAACCCTATGAATGTAATCAGTGTGGTAAAGCCTTTGCACGGCACAGTCATCTTCAAAGTCATGAAAGAACCCATACTGGAGAGAAACCCTATGAATGTAACCAGTGTGCTAAAGCCTTTGCATGTCACAGTAGTCTTCGAACACATAAAAGAATCCATACTGGAGAGAAACCCTATGCATGTAATCAGTGTGGTAAAGCCTTTGCACAGCACAGTCATCTACAAAGCCATGAAAGAACCCATACTGGAGAGAAACCCTATGAATGTAATCATTGTGGTAAAGCTTTTGCATGTCACAGTAGTCTTCAACGACATAAAAGAATCCATAACAGAGAGAAACCCTATGAATGTAATCAGTGTGGTAAAACCTTTACACAGCAAAGTCAGCTACAAAGGCATGAAAGAACCCATACTGGAGAGAAGCCCTATGAATGTCATCATTGTGGTAAAGCCTTTGCATGTCAAAGTAGTCTTCGACAACATAAAAGAATCCATACCAGAGAGAAACCCTATGAATGTAATCAGTGTGGTAAAGCCTTTGCACGGCACAGTCATCTTCAAAGTCATGAAAGAACCCATACTGGAGAGAAACCCTATGAATGTAACCAGTGTGCTAAAGCCTTTGCATGTCACAGTAGTCTTCGAACACATAAAAGAATTCATACTGGAGAGAAACCCTATGAATGTAATCAGTGTGCTAAAGCCTTTGCATGTCACAGTAGTCTTCGACAACATAAAAGAATCCATACTGGAGCGAAACCCTATGAATGTAATCAGTGTGGTAAAGCCTTTGCACATCACAGTCATCTACAAAGCCATGAAAGAACCCATACTGGAGAGAAACCCTATGAATGTCATCATTGTGGTAAAGCCTTTGCATGTCACAGTAGTCTTCGACAACATAAAAGAATCCATACCAGAGAGAAACCCTATGAATGTAATCAGTGTGGTAAAACCTTTACACAGCAAAGTAATCTACGAAGGCATGAAAGAACCCATACTGGAGAGAAACCCTATGAATGTCATCATTGTGGTAAAGCCTTTGCATGTCACAGTCATCTTCACAAGCATGACAGTGTATGTGGAATGCAAAATCTGGGCCAGGTTGTCTCCTCTTTTAGCATTAACCACCATTGAATGCATACTGTTATTAAAGGAATTCATGGCTATTAAACTTTAAGTGTGTGAATGATTTATTCCTGGGAAGACATATTAATTTTAGAATAGCAGAACCTCTAGCATTGTAGAAAAATGTTTCTGAGACAAACTTTTGTATGTTGGATAAGGTAGCCTTGATCCCATGCCATTGCTCTCCAGAGCAATGACCTTGTTCCCCGTGTGATAAAACTAAATTCTTAGATTAAAGAACTTAATCACCACTGAAATCTAAAATTAAAAATTTGAGTCATGTAGTCAACTGTCCATTTTATTAATAGGAAAAGTATTTGTATGTGGAGCATGACTTCCACCTTCAGACCAGAAGAGGAGGAATAGTTTACTGCATACACTGCCAGTAAGGAAACTGCTGCTGGTGTCACCATTATGAAATAGCATCTAAATGTGACAGGATCAGTGATTTTGTAATTTCCCAGCGTGTGTTGATCTATGTCATGTGAATGAAGGCAGGATAGATTTTGGATGTTCAATTCGGGAAGGTTAGCTTGAATCAATAAATATTGAATTTCTAACATTGGAACTCTCCTATGCTCATGTGTTCAATCCTGCCTGTCATTATATCTATTAGCTGTAGCTGTGTGTTTCAGGTCACAGGTCTCAGCAACTGATATTGCACATAGGGGCATGGTGACATAATATCTTTTTAATGTCAATCTTTATATCAGGGAATGTTTTTCTCTTTTTCAAAGTCAGTATAACTGTGTGTTTATAAAATTATTTTTATGTTTTTTAAAAAAAGATAATTCCTGTTTTTACTTTTTAAATTTTATTTACTTTATATGCATCACTGTTCTAATCTGTTTCTATTCCCTATTTTTTCCAGTCATTAAGAATTTCTTTCCATTTTTCTCAAATGCTGTTGATCATTTCTGTCTTCGGTAGCTTAGGCTTATCTCACACTATAGAGTTGAAAATTGCTTTGAACACCTAATCTTGCTTCTGCTGCCCAGAAAGCAATTCCTGAAACTGCTTCAAGACTGGGCCTTAACTGTTCAGTGAGAAGGAAACTAGATGAGTAAATGAGTGTCCTCCGACTGACAAACTGTAAAGCAGGTGTAGTCCCAGCACAGAAAGGGATGGCCAAGAAGTTTCATGCAAGTTTCCCCCTTAGATCATAGCTTACATTAGAAATCAGTAGTGAGGTAATCAATTTTAAATGATTACTAAATGTTCTGACTCGCCATTTCTTGAATCCAGAGAGCAAGAAATCAAGAATCTGGATAAAGAACATAACTTATCATAAAACCAATTTACAATAGTTACACTAGTTTGACCAAAATAGAACTGAATAAAATGGTGTGGCCCTGCCTAAAAGAACTTATTTTACATATTTAAGATGCACAACCTGAAATAAAATGTGTGACTAATATTTTGTGCTCTCTAATACAAATTCCTAGTCTCTGTAGCATGTGATCATAAAGCCTTTTTATGAATAATTTTTCTAGAATAATTTTGTGGATTATAGTTACATCATTTCCATCATCTCTTTCTTGCCTCTAAGCCCTTCCATAGACACTTCATTGTTTTCTAATTCATGGCCTCATTTTGATTTAACAAGAGTTACCGTTTTAATGCGACCTTTGTTTGGCTTCAGGACTTCTTAGCTCTGAGGGAATGGGTTGGTTACACTGGTCAGTGACTCTGTAATGGAATACATACACAAGGGACCCTGTATCTTGGAATAGGAATAGGAGTCTGGAAGACTTTCTACTGAAATACCTATTTACCAGACTAGGACCCTCTCTTACCCTAGAGTGGAATGGCAAAGCTGGAAAGGGCTGGACTGGTTTAGTCATTGGTTTCTGCTCATCCTGTAGGGGAGATGTTACTGCCATGCAGCCCAGCTGGGTAATAGTAGCTATTGAGGGAATCTGGGCAAGCCTAGCAATAAGGGGCTTCAGTGGGAAGTAGATTGTGAGCCATGATGGAGCCAATAGGGAGTCATGCGGGGTTTTTAATCCTAAATTGTTTAATTTTTCCTCCCGTTCTTATCCCACCTTCCTCTGATTAGATAACACTACCATTGTGGGGTTGGAGCAATGACTGATCTGGTTTCTTCCAGTTGATTTTAGGGTATCAGGTGGCAGTATTGTGATACCATTCCATAGAGACTCTTGTAAAGACCAAACTCTCAGATGTAGACAGAAAAGGAATTCCTTTACTGTTGTCTCGGAAGAAATAAAATGTCCAAATTTCATAAGACATTCTTGATGAGCTCATAAAAGTTTCTGTGTATTAGATGTTTTCCTTTAATCTCTACAGTTGGTCTCCAGAATGATGAACCCACAATCAACTTTCACACCCATTTATAGCTGTTTTATCAATTCAAAGTTGGCATGATTCCCTTCCCATGTAGCTTTTGAATAGAGAGAGTAAAAGGTATTTAAGATCTTTTAATTTGAATGTTAAAAAATGTCCTGTCCTTCTTTGCTGTGGGAAGGTGTTCCAGGAGCCAAGGTATGATGGCTCACATCTGGACAACATCTTTTTATCAAGGAGAAAAATACTAGTGAGATTTGCTATTTAAGTAACATCTCATGTAGACTTATATCTAATGTCTGTTTGGTTAGATCCCTTGTATTGTTACCAGTTCTCTTAGTCCTTGCTTCAATTTTCTCCTTAAGTACTGAAGAACAATGCAGGTTGCCAAAATTAATCTTTTTTCTGAGTTGTCAAGGCCAGTTGACCAACTAGTCCTCAGAGGTCACTTGGGCTTGGAAGGGATCTCAGATTCTTCAAGTCTCTCTTTTATTGTGTTTCCATCAATGTGAGAAAAATGCAAATGTTTTGCTGTATATACTGTGGGTTTCTTTGAAGCCTTGAGGAAATATTTCCCACATTGATTCTCCATTTTCGACTGGATAATGTTTCAGATTCATTGAGTGGGTTCTCCATGGCCTCCATGAACTGAACAATATGTGATCAATGGCCTTTTGTTCCTAGGACCCTTACTGACCTTGTATGGAAAAAGGAGAAACTCCCCCTTTTAGTCCTTCTAACCACATTAGAATAGCCTCTAAGAATGATTATTAAACAGCTAGAAGGTCATTATTTTTATACCAGTTTTGTACTTTTAACTACTTTATAATATTTCAGTATTCAGATACAACTTAACAAACTTTATTTGACATACATTTTAGCCAGTCATTGAAATAGTTGATATCTGACCTTGCCAACATCAATAAATATATGATCTCTAAACCTCATCCTTTATATATCTTAAACAAATTACTCAGACCCTCATAGCTCGCAAAGCCTTTCCTGTCTTGTTTATTCTGGAGCCACCCAGTCCTCTTTATTTTCATATATTTCAGTCTTTTTTTTTTCTTAAGGGCATTTACACATTTATGTTCTTCTAACATGTTCTTTTATGTACTGCTTCCTTTTTCTAATATGAGAAATAGAAACATTGACAAATATGTTTATGATCTGTTGTGATATTTTTCTCCCCTGTGGTAGGGGAGGAAGCAATGTAAGTTGCAACTGTAAGTACCACTGAAAATGAAAAATATAATTTCACCAACGTCCATCCTGCGGAACCAAGGAGTTTGTTGAGCTTCCTTACTGAGCATGGGTGAAAAGATACTTACAAGGATTTTGATACTGTAGTGGTTTTAGTCAAAATGACACCCAATGTCCCATGGAGAGTGGCACTATTAGGAGGTGTGGCCTTGTTGGAGGAAGTATGTCATAGTCACTTTCTGCTGCCTGTTGATCTGGATGTAGAACTCTCAGTTCATTCTCCAGCACTGTGTCTGCCTGTATCCACCATGTTTTTTGTCATGATAATAATGGACTAAACCCTCTGAAACTGTAAGCCAGCCTCAATCAAATATTTTCCTTTATAAGTTTTGCTATGGTCATGGTGTCTCTTCACAGCAATAGAAACTCTAAGATACCCAAAAGCCACATAACTACAAGAGGACTATTATATGTGATTATCTATTAACCTATGTTTCTTAATTATACATTACATCTTTTGTGGATATTTGAGACAGATTTTTTTCTGTAGATTTGTAGTGTTTTCTGGAACCAGCTCTTGTAGATCAGGCTGGCCTCAAACTCATAAAGATCCACCCACCTCTGCCTCCCATGTGTTGGGATTAAAGTTATGCACCACCACTGCCCAGTTATACATTATATTTTAAAATGAGATGCAGAAGCACAATACCTTCATCAAGAGCATAAATATACATATATAACAAAATTGAACTTGAGTTTTGATCAATAAACTAAGATCCATACCAATTCAAATCTCCTGGGTAGAAAATGTCTTATTAGATTACACATCCTAGTCACAGTCCTTCACTGAGGGAACAATGGTCAGTACCTGAAGCAGAGGCCTTGGAGGAATTCTTCTCATTGGATTGCTCCTCATGGTCACTGAGCTTGCTCTTTTATACAACATATAGCATTCTGCCCTGGCATGGCAATAGCCACATCAATCACTATTCAGGAACATATCCACACAGACTACTCATACCAAGTATAATAGAGTCATTTTCTTGATTAAGGTTCCCTCTAATTGAAAGAAGTCACCCTCACAAATAATCCTCTTTCAGTTTGAGACTTAAACATATAACTATTAATGTTCACAAATAAGCTCCTTTCACTGTGATACTCAAACACATTACTACTAAGCCATAACCTTTCCTTTCTTACTTATCCCTAAGATCTCAAGTCAGTATCATATCATAAAACACGACATAGCTTTAAAAATCCCAAAATGTTTTATTCTTTTTAATTTCAACACTTATAAAGATTAGTCTCTCAATTGTGGTCTCCTATTACATTAAAAACAAGTTAAATACTTCTTTATTCCAAAATGGAAGAACCAAGACATGGTCACAATCAGATGACGCTGCCTATGATTCCAGTCCTGCCCCTTCTTAACCACCCCCAGATACACAAATGTTTAAATAAACAATGCCCAGGGGTCTCCCATGTCCTCCTACCAAGCTGAGAGCTCCCATATTATATATAAATCATCATGTATTCCGTCCTAAAGCAAGTCCACAGGAAACATGTCTCTATGAAGGAATGGCTTCCTTGTGTGAGAGCAGAAAGGTAGTAGGGATGTGTCTCAGCTGGGAAGGACTTGTCTAGACTGTTCCAGTGAGAGACTGTGGGTGTGGTTCAGTGGCAGAGTGCTTACCCAGCATGCATGAGGCCTGACATAAAAGAATCATCCTGAGTTGCCTGTGGTTTTGATGTCAGAACCAAGAAAACTAATGAGGTCATTGTGGCTAAGTTGTTCTGTGTTTACTAGGGATTCTCGGCTTCCATTTTGGATGGCCTTCCATATGTGCCCAAGATGAGGGTGGGATTTATTCCTCTCAATGGAGATCCAACTTTCTCAATTCCATTTGCAGAAGAACCCTTCTTCCCGGTTATGTGTTCTTGGTAACCTGGTCAGAAGCCATTTAACCATTTTTATAGTTGGTCTTAAACATTGTTCAGGCCATGTGATTCCAGAGGAAACTCCTCAGATGGGGAGGAGTGCTGACAGCAGCCTCTGGAATGAAGGAAGTGGTCAGCAGATATTTCTATAAATGTCCTCGACATGCCAAGAAGTGTTTCCACAGAGGGTCTAATGTTGGTGAACTTGGTCATGAAGAGGAGCCATAGGGGGCCATTAGAAGGAACCACAAGAGACAGCTAGAGGGTGAAGGCAGTGACTGTCACAGAGGCTTCCTTCCCACACCCCTGGTTCCTGACATGAATTGAGTTTTAGAGTTGAACCCATTAAGTGTAGTTGAAGTGGCTTCCTGGGTAACTGAACCCTGTGGTCAAATGGTGGACAGAGCCATGCTTCCCCCAATGGACACACACTCCTTACTCAGTGAGTATGCCCTGGAGAGGAGGGAGTTACCAACTTTAGGTAGAAGATTAAAGTTGAAGACTGGACTTGACAACCCAAAGTGTCTGTCATCAAGCCTTGCCATTCACCTGGCCAGGGTGAATACTAAATCAGAACCATATTGGCACCCACAGAAGAATATGGATAAGCACTGTGCTGAGGGACAAAGGACTCTTGGTCCAGTCTGGAGCCAGTATGATACAGCTCAAGATGGCTGTCACAGTGGTATGAAAGTGTCAGTTGTGGTCATCTTACTCCATCTGAGAGATGATCTTCAGTCATCCTGTTGTTGTGGAAACCTAACCCAGCCACCTTATGGCTCCTCCCAAAGGCTAGCATTCCTGTAGCCTGTTGTTAGCCTCCATGGTCCTTATCATTGTAAGGGTCACTCCTTCATAGAGACAGGGGACGTGGCTGTTATATATCACGTGTAGACTTACTTTATCTATGGAACTATTAGGTTTCTGCGTGGAGGGTGTGTGTGTGTGTGTGTGTGTGTGTGTGTGTGTGTGTGTGTGTGTGTGATTCCAGTCCTCCTTCATTTAAACATCAAGCTGGAGAAGGAGGTGAGAGTTCACATCTTGATAAGCAGGGGACATAAACAATTGCTTCTTACACATTTGTGTAGCTTTAGCAACAAAGTCCTTAATATCCACCTCCACACTGACATACATCTTCAACAAGTCCACACCTATTCCAACAAGGCTACCCCTTCTAATAGTGCCACACCCTGTGGGTATCATTTTTTATCAAACCTCCATAATGACCAATCAATATGTGGTGAAAAATTTGGAGGAATTGACAGAACGTTTTTAGAACTAGTAAACAATTCAACAAAGTCACAAAAGGAAGGCCAAAGCAAGTCACATGGAAGGAACTCATACACAGCTGCACACCAGGCATACACAGGGAGGCTTAGAGAATTGGGACAGCTTTACATTTTGGGAGGCACACCTCCCCCTCATGACCACTGTGTGAACTGCTACTAGTAACTTACAGCCCTGACCACTTGCCCTTTAGGAGAGCCATGGAAACAACACAGAGTCTCAGACAGCAGAGAATGAGAGGCCAGCCTGGGAGTAGGAGCATGGCAGCATTCTGTGAGAAGCTGCAAGGTGCTCAGACCTTTGCTGAATGGAGGGGACTTAGAAGGGGTGACGAGAAATGAGCTGGGATAGCAGCTACCCAGAGGCCATTATTGGTCATGGACTTGCCCAGCTTCAGTCAGCTCTAGCTGGAGTAGGGAAGTAGGGCCACTGTAGTAGGAGACCACTTGTTTTTTTTCCGGCTGCCCAGACTCCCAAAATAATCATACAGAAACCATATTGTTTAAATCTCTGCTTGGTCTGTTAACTCTAGCTTCTTATTGGGTTAATTTTAATTTAACATCTTAATTTAACCCATCTCCATTAATCTGTGTATCACCACAAGGCTGTGACTTACCAGATAAAGTTCCAACCACCGGCTGTCTCCAGCAGGGGCTACATGGCTTTTCTCTAAATTCTGCCTTTTTTTTTCTCCCAGCATTCAGTTTCTTTTTTCCTGCCTACCTCTATTCCCTGCATAGGCCCAAAACAGTTTCTTTATTAACTAATGGTATTCACAGCATAAAGAGGGGAATCCCATATCACCTTCCATTTTCTGTTTAAATAAACAGGAAGGTTTTAACTTTAACTTCGTAAACTTGCATATAAAAAAACAGGTATCCGGCTGGAGAGATGGCTCAGTGCCTGCTCTTCCAAAGGTCCTGAGTTCAATTCCCAGCAACCACATGGTGGCTCTCAACTATCTGTCATGAGAGCTGGTGCTATCTTCTGGCCTGCAGGCATGCATACAGGCAGAACACTGTATACTTAATAAATAAATCTTTAAAAATAAAAACAGTTACCAAGCAAGAATTATAGTTACAACATTTATATCTACTTTATCTTTTAGCAAAATCAAGGAAAACTATAATAACTACCTATTCTTCAATTCCATCAAATTCTCCAGCAGTATAATATTACCTAATTTAACATGAAGTGCAGTGCAAGCAACTTCCAAAACTCTAGAATTGACAGAGACATCTCTGTGCCTGGACTGTCACCCAAAGTTCTTCTGTATCATTGGAGCATCCATCATCAGCCTATGGACCCATAGTATCCAGCAGACTTTTCAATGAGGCTGGAAATTTCAAAGACAGTTCCACCTATGCTGGTCAGTGACTTTCTTCTGTGTCCTGCAGAATGTCTGGCAGACTCTTTCATGAAGAGAGAGTGACTATGAGAAACACTGAGGGGTCTAAAGGAAATGAGGGACAAGGGATGGCAATGGTGGTAGAAAGGGTAGCACATTTCCTCTAAGGTCTAACTTAGATGTAGCTGCACTCATGTGACATGAAATCAGAAGGGGATTCTCTGGGAATGTTCTAATTAGAGGGATGGTAAATAAGAGGATGGTAGTCGGTGGGAGGAGATTATATACATATGAAAGAAATGTCAGTAACTTCATTGTTATCATTGTTATTTGGGGGGAATATATTTATACAACATCACATACTTATAACAAATTGGGTTTATGTAATCTAGAATAACATAAAAGTCATAGAACCACAGAAAACATTAAAAATGAATCCAAACCTATAAAACAACAATAAAATAAAGAAGAAAAAGAACTCATTCTAAGGAGAGCCTCCCTAAATGAAATGCTGAGAACAATCACTTAACACATGTGAGCACCGGACAAAGTCATTACAAATGTCATTTCTGGGGACCCATAGCCAAACATCAAGGGGAGACTGGGGAATCCTATGGAAGGGAGAAGAAAGGATTATAAGAATGGGAGAGGTCAAGGACAATGCTGGGAAACCTACAGAATCAGCTAACTGGGATTCATAGGGACTCACAGAGACTGAGCTGAAAACTGGGGGGTCTGTATGGGACTGACCTAGGCCTCTGCTTATATGATGTGGTTATGTAGCTTGGTCTCTTCATGGGACTCCTAACAGTGGGAGCAAGGGCAGTCTCTGACTCTTTTGCTGGCTTTTGGAACCCTGTTCCCCCTAATGGGTTGCCTCATCCAGCCTTATGTGAGGGGAGGGATATGCCACGGCTAGCTAATAGCCATGGGAGGCCTTTCCTCTTCTGTAGAGAAACTGTGGAGAAGTGGACTTGGAGGACACAGGGGAGGTAGGAAAGGAGAGAGAAAAAACCATAGTCAGGATGATGATGATGATAATAATAATGATGATGATGATGAAAAACATCATATCTGGGGACAGAAAGGTGACTCAGTAGTTAAAAGACCCTGTTGTTTTTACAAATGTTCTGAGTTTAGTGCCCACGTAGTTCAGTTCACAACCACCTGTGTAACTACAGCTAAAAGGGATGTGACATCCACTCTTCAGCTCTGAAGGCACCGCACTAACATGTGCACAGCACATAGCCAAACTAATTAAAAATGAAAATGAGAAATAAACCACAGCAACATTATTTTTGCAGCTTTAACAGTGACTGAGACTTAGGTACTGTCATGAAGTTCAGTTTGACAGACTCTGACCCAAGCCCAGTGAGGGCCCATCAATCCAGTTACCCACACATGGGGTCGTGTCCTGTCCTGTGACACGTATGACTTAGTCTACATGTCCTGTGCCATCACAGGAGGTGTGCAGAGAACACTGTACACACAGAAGGTAGGTAACTAAACAAAGTCCACACAGCAGTGTGAAGGTTGGTTCCTCTGATCTACCACCCTCCAGAAAACTGCTTCCCCAAGTTTGGGCTCGGGTTCTCTGATTGAAATGGATGTGACCTTGGAGGGTGGAGCACAAACTGTAGTTGGGGCTCTTTTTCTAACACAGATGTGGGACCTGGGGACAGAAACCACTACACGGCTGTGAACAGAGGTGAGGAACAGGATCACAGCTGCAGTCTGACTCCTGAGGGTCCTCTCCTCCCATCTGGGTCGGTTCAGGCTGAGAGGGGCTAACCTTCACCAACTTGGCGATCCTCACAGGGTAGTCTGTGTCTTGGAAGCCTCTCTTTTTCAGGAAGGCACACATGGTGTTGATGACAGTTCTGACATCATTACAGAAGCTGATGATTTGGTGGAGGTAGTAATCTGTGAACTTGTCCAGCTCTGAGGCCCAGGTGCTGCTGAGTCCCTGTCCCATCCTCAGGCCCTGAAGCTTTTCTTCACTCTGCAGCCCGAGGCTCCTGTGTCTCCCAGGCTGGCTGAACCCAGGCACAGGGCTTTTTAGTTTTGATTTCTAGAAATGGGTGAGGCTGCCAGTGTTTCCAAGTCTGTGTTCTGAGGATCCTGTGGGCACACAGTCAGAATGATTCATTGTGAACAATGCCCTGGGGAACTGTGAGAAAAGCTCCAGGAAAAGAGGCCTCAAATGCACTTTGTTTTCTGTTGGATGTGGCTTTGTGCCTCAGGTGACAAACATTTACATTTAATTTATAAGACATGTTTATTCATAACACTAAGTGCCTACATAAAGAAGCTGGGAAAATCCTGCGATAGAGAGCTAACAGAATACCTAAAACTCTAGAACAACAAGAAGCAAACTCACCCAGGAGGACTAGGTGAAATAAATAATCAAATTGAGAGCTGAAATCAACAAAATAGAAACAAAGAAAACAATACAAAGAATCAATAAGACAAAGAGTTGGTTCTTTGAGAAAATAAACAAAATAAACAAACTTTTATCCACACTAACCAAAAGGCAGAGAAAGAATAACCAGATTAAGAAAATCAAAAATGAAAAAGCAGGTTTAACAATAGACATGGAGAATATCCAGATAATCAACAGTACATACTTCAAAAACCTGTACTTCACAAAATTGCAAAACTTACAGAAAATGGACAATTTTCTGGATAAACATCACTGGATAAATCAAGGCCAGATAAATAAATTAAATAGACCTATAACTGCTAAGTAAATAGAAGCAGTCATCAAAAGTTTCCCACCAAAAAAACCCCCAGAACCAGAGGGTTTCATATCAGAATTCTACAAGATTTCCAAAGAACTAATACTAATACTCCTCAAATTATTCCACACAATAGAAACAAAAGAAACATTACCAAGTTCTTCTTCAAAGCTGCAGTTATCCTGATATCAAAACCACATAAAGACACTACTAAGAAAGAGAATTACAGACAAGTCTCACTTATGAACATTGAAGCAAAACAGTCAAAAAAATACTACCAAACCAAATCCAAGAACACATCAGAAAACTCATACACCATGAACATGTAGGCTTCATTTCAGAGATGCAGGGATGGTCCAACACACAAAAATCTGTCAATGTAATTCACCATATAAAACAAACTGGAAGGACAAAAAAACCAAATGATAATCTCATTAGATGCTGAAAAAGCCTTTGACAAAATTGAACACCTCTTTATGACAAAAGTCTTAGAGAAAGCAAGGATACAAGAAACACACCTAAAAAGAATAAAAGCAGTATACAGCAAGCCTGTAGTCAGAGACAGCTCGTTCATTGTTTGGTTGCCCAGATGTCAATATAACCACACAGAAACTGTCTTATTACAACACTGCTTGGCCTATTAGCTCATGCTTCTTATTGGCTAGCTCTTATATCTTAAAAAATCACCAATTTATTTTAATCTGTGTATTGCCATGTGGTTGTGGCCTACTGGTAAGTTTCCATCCGTCTGGTGTCTGTCTCCTGCAGCAGCTACATGGCTTCTCACTAATTCTGCCTACTCTCTCTCTATCTTCTTGGAACACTTACCATGCCCTTCTCTGCATTGCAATAGGCCCAAAGCAGCTTCTTTATTAACCAATGGTATTCTCAGCTTAAAAAGGGGAATCCCACATCAGCAAGCCAAAAATCAATATCAAACTAAATGGAGAGAAACTCAAAGCAATCCCACTGAAATCAGGAACAAGACAGGTTTCCCACTTTCCATATCTATTCCAAACAGTATTTGAAGTTCTAACCTGAACAATAAGACAAGAAAAGGCAATCAAAGGGACAAATCAGAAAAGAAATAGTCAAACTCTTACTGTTTCCTGATGATTTAATAGTATACATATGTGACCCCAGAAAATCTACCAAGAAACTTTTACAACTCATAAACACCTTCAGTAATGCAGCAGGATACAAGATTAACTAAAAAAAACAGTAACCTTCCTGTCCATAGATGATAAATGGGGTGAGAAAAAAAATCAGAGAATACAATAGTCACAATAGCATGAATATCTTAGAGTAACTCTACCAAAACAAGTGTAAAACTTGTATGACAAGAACTTTAAATATTTGAAGAAAGAAACTGAAGAAGACACCAGAAAATAGAAAAGATCTCCCATGCGCTGGTGTTGGTAGAATCAACATAGTAAAAATGGCAATCTTGCCAAAAGCAATGCCCAGTAAAATCCATGACAGATCTTGAAAGAACAATACTTAATGAAAAAAATAGGATAGCCAAAGCAATTCTGTACAGTAAATGTACTTCTGGAGGCATAACAATCCCTGGCATCAAACTCTACTGCAGAGCTACAGTAGTGAAAACAGCCTGGTAGTGGCATAAGAACAAACAGGACAACAAACGGAATCAAATAAAAAACCCAGATATCAGTCCAAACACCTATGAACACCTGATTTTTGACAAAGAAGCTGAAAATACAAAATGGAAAAAAGAAAGCATATTCACAAACAGTGCTAGCATAACTGAATATCAACACCTAGAAGAATGAAAATAGATCCATATCTATTGCCATACACAAAAGTCAAGTCCTCAACAGAAAACCAAGCACACTGAATCTCATAGAAGAGAAAGTGGGATGTACACTTGAATGCATTGGCACAGGAGACCACTTTCTAAATATAACCCCAGTAGCACAAACACTGAGAGCAACAACTAGAAAATGGGGTCTACTGGAATTATGAAACTTCTGTAAAGCAAAGGACATGGTCAACAAGACAAAATGGCAGCAACAGAATGGAAAATGATCTTCACCAACTCCACATTGGACAGAGGACTTATCTCCAAAATATACAAAGAATGCAAGAAACTTGACATCAAAATAAGAAACAATCTAGGGGGCTGGAGAGATGGCTCAGTGGTTAAGAGCACTGACTGCTCTTCCAGCGGACCCAGGTTCAATTCCCAGCACCCACATGGCAGCTCACAACTGTCTGTAATTCTAGTTCCAGGAGACCCAACACTCATTGCAAAACACCAATGTACATAAAATATAAATAAATAAATGAATAAATAAATAAATATTTTTTTAGAAAGGAAAATACAATCTGATAAAAAAGGTTATACAGACCTAAAAAGAGATCTCTCAGTAAATGAATCTCAAATGGCTGAAAGTCATTTAAGAAAATACTCAAAATCTTCATCCATCAGAGAAATAAAAATCAAAATAACTCTGAGGTTCCATATTTCACCTATGAAAATAGCCAAGATCAAAAATACTGATGACAGCTTATGCTAGAGACGATGTGGGTTAAGGGGAAAACTTCTCCATTGCTGATGAGAATGCAAACTTTATAGCAAATTTGGAAATGAGTATGGTGATTTTTCAGACAATTAGAAAACAATCCTCCTCAAGGCCCAGCAATACCACTTTTGAGTATTATACCTAAAGGATGCTCAATTAAACCGCAAGGACATGTGCTCAACAATGTTCATAGCAGCATTGTTTGTCATAGCCAGAACCTGGAAACCAAATGCCCCTCAACCAAAGAATGGTTAAAGAAAATGTGGTACATTTACATAATGGAGTTACACAGTGATTAAAAAAAATGACATCTTGAAATTTCCATGCAACTGGGTGTATCTAGAAAAAAACATATTGAGTGAGGTAACTCAGACAGAGAAAGACAAATAACATATGTACACACTCATAAATGACTTTTAGACACAGAACAAAGAAAAACCAGTCTACAGTCAACACCCTAGAAAACCCAGACAACAAAGAGGACCCTAAGAGACACATACATGGATATACTTAGGAAGGAGAAAAAGACAACATCTCCTGAGTAAATTGGGAGTGTGGGAGTCACAGAAGAGGGTAGAAGGGGAGAGGAGATGAAAGGAGGGGAGTGAAGAAAAATGTATAGCTCAAAAAAATAAATAAATAAAAAGTAAACCTTTAAAGGAAAGTTAAAAAAAAAGTACACTGAAACTGAAGTCAGGCTGTCTGCAACATTGCACTGCAGTCTGTCCCCTTCCTTCAGGTTCTCAGATCCCAAGCCAGGCTGACAAGATCTGCACAGGTCAATGAAAGTCAACAAGTGGCACTTGAACCAGGGACCTGAATGAAAATGTACAGAAAGACTGGTGGACCTCTGCACTAGTAAGGAGGTAAGCAGGGATTAATGGTGGGCAAAATCCAGGAAAAATGGCACCATATATTAAGTTGATACATTGTTTCTTTAAATTGACAGGTGCTACAATGTCTAAATTCCTGTTGCAAGAGTATTGGGATTGAATAACAAACTGTAATTCTTAGTTTCCTGAAAAGGGCACTTTAGATCCCAGAGTGTGGAGTCAAGTTAAAAGAAAAATAGTGAAAACCCATTAACAAGAAGAAAGAATTCTGATACAGTTCTGGGTAGCATGGACATTGGTCTATATTGCGATACAAACAATAAATGGGGACAAACCCAAGGATTTAGAAAAGACAATGCCAGATTCTTCATGTGGGTATGAGATAAATAATGAAATACACACACACACACACACACACACACACACACACACACACACCACAAAATCTTACAAGCTAAAAAGGGCTTTTTTTCCAGTGCAAGTTCAGAAGGGACCCAGTGAAACAAAATCAAAAGTAAAAATGTCAGCTCTGTTCAAGGATGAACACCTGGCTGTCCACTCCCCTGCCCGACGTGTTATACCCTCCTCCGCCTGAGGACTATGATGAGTGCAATGAATGGGGGAGGGGGAAATGCCATTCCTAGAAGAACATCTTTGTTTTCTGGGAGTGAGGACGCAAGGCAAACGTTATTAGGTTCTGGAAAAAAGACAGAGGTAATTTCTAATGCAGATAATTGTGCCCCATCGAGATTTGTTACTCATCCTCAACAGGTGATCAGGTGTCATGTGGCTGATGGAGAGGCAGAAATCCTACTCTTAAGCAACTGGCATGTGAGGATGCTGATATCGCAGGCAAGGCTGTCACCCATTCCTTCTGACAGAAAGGACATGTTAAAGAGTATATCCACTACTGTGCAATATTGGACCTCAGCATGCTCAGGCAATGACCAGGGCTATGGCCTCCAAGAGCAGGAACAACTTGATTTTCTAGGAAATTGGTGGAAGATAATATCTCTGTTGGTTTGTTTGCTTAGGACTCACAAGTTGCAGTCCCCAGTAATTATGCTGCTGTACCAAGGGCTGTTGACCCTGCAGTCTCTGCTCTTATCCCAGGGGAACAAGTTTAGGAGGTACACTCCTGGTGCATAGTAATCTTATAGTCCCCATACGCATTCTTCCTGCCTTCCCTTGGTATAGGACTTGAGGCACAATATGAACTAATATACCGTAGTTCATGGTGTATCCTGTGTGCCAGGTTCATCTCAGTCAGCAGTTGAGTGAAGTAATTTTTTTGAGGGTGGTCACAGCAACCTTTCAGGAGGATGTGGTCTAGCATACCATATTGGGATAGAAGCAATCCACAAGGTCTCATCCTCTGTGTAAACAAAAGAAGAACCTCCTTTTCAAAGCATCATATTCTTAGATCCAAATTCTGAAGTCATAATACCCTTATGATATCCATTCTGGTTTAGCTTGGCAGCCCATATAATGAAATGTCTCTCAGTACATAGCTCCTTCACAGTCAAAAAACTGAAAGAAAATACAATATACAGAATCCAAAATCTCTGTGAATTTTCCATTTTTACGTGGCCTATTTTTCATTATTTCTTTTAATCTATAACTATCTGTACTCTGTCTCTTTAAAGACTTTACCTTTTTTTTATTCTCTATACTCCTTCTCTCTCCTGAGCCTATGTTTATCTAACATTATGACCCATTTAAAGGTCTTTTTTGTCTGAATCTATCCTATTGTGAATCTGTAAGTTTTTACTATCCAGGAGCATTTTCACTTTGCTGTTTTAAATCACTTAGCACTTAAGAATCTAAGCTGTGACATTACTAGGTAAAAAATAGGTACTACCTGCTTGTCTCGCCCAGCCCAACATGGCAGATCTGCTTGTGCCTCTGAGTCTTGCATATTCCACTGCTAGCATGGCATAGGTGCTTGTGCCTCTGAGCTGCAGCATGCAATGACCCCCTTTTAGGCACACAGTGAGACTAGTTGCCATCAAACAAATCACAGTACTTTACATCAAATGCTGTATTCAAAAGCTCTGTCTAATGCAGGAGTCAGACAGAGATTGCAATGGTGGCACAACCCAGAAACTGGTATTTTAAAACTGCCACTTTCTAGTAGACCTGATCCAGCTGCCTACTCAGGCAGGAAGAACCGAGCCATGGGCATGGTATCAGCTACTTTATTCCTGACCCCAAGTGGGCACACAAATGTTCAGGCCCAAAAAAGCTCCATAGCTAGAGATTGCACTGGCGAAAGGGCCTAGGAAGCCACATTTTAAAATGACGCAGCTTTTTTCCTGTTGTGGCTGCTGAGTCAGGAAAATATCTTTGTAGCACCCTGCCAGCAAACAGCAAAAAGCTGTGTTGAATTCTCTCTCTCTCCTTTTTAATCTCTCTCAGATTTTTAAGTTTATTTAGTCCATCATGTTGGGTGCCACTTGTAAAAGGAGCAGCGGGCTGCTTCCTGCCACCCAGCTAGCTTTACCCAAAAGAATTACACAGAAACTGTATTCTTTTAAACACCGCCTAGCCCATTATATCTAGCCTCTTACTGGCTAACTCTCACATCTTGATTAACCAATTTCTAATAATCTGTATATCACCACGAGGTGGTGGCTTACTGGGAAGATTCTAACCTATGTCCATCTTGAGCCCGAGCTTCATGGCATCTGCCTGACTCTGCTTCTTTCTCCCAGCATCCTGTTCTGTCTACTCCACCTATCTAAGCTGCTGTCCTATCAAAAGCCAAGGCAATTTCTTTATTAACCAATGAAAGTAACACATAGACAGATGACCCTCCTACATCACAAGCCATTACATCTTCTTGTCCTCAGGGTGCCTCTTTCCTAAGCATCCCCAATTTAGGAGTTAACCCATGAGGATTACAACCAAATCAATTATGGCAGATGGATGTTACACACATGCCTGCCACAGGGAAACTTATGTTTGTCCATGTATTAGTAGATGTCCCGCGCTACGGTCTCGCCAGCAAGAACGACGCGGGGCACTTAGGATACTTCTGCAGTAAAGCTTTAATGCCTCTTGAGAGGGAGAGCATCAGCTTCCAAAGCAGAGACCCAGAATGAGGGGAACCCAGCCCTTATAAAGGAAACAGTCCTCGCTTCTGATGTGTTACTCTTGGATCGGTCCACTGCCCATTATCCCAGATGATGCCTCGGGAGTAGGCAGGGACGCAGCGGTAGAGAGTTACAAAGCACGTGCGCTGGGATTAAAGGCGTGTGCTACATCACCTTGAACTCACAGAGATCTGCTTGTCTCTGCCTCCCAGGCATCAGGACTAAAGGCGTGTGCCGCCACACCTTGGGGTCACAGAGGTCAATCTCTACCTTTGTTCCTAGAAGCAATGGAGAATGTGGTCCGGCCCTCCACATATCCCCCTTTTTTTACTTCTTTGCAGAAAGGCAACTCCCTAGGAAGGTAAAGATAGAGGTCGCACTTCCCAAAATGAAAACATAAAAATGGGCTTACACGGAATCTGTCCCTAGGCTCATGACACCTGGAACCTATCCGGCCTGCCCTCTGCCAATTTTCTGGGAAAGGGAATATACGGCAGGAAACCCTTAAGCAGAGCAACTTATCTCTCAGAGAGGGCCATTCTCTGTGCGATGCTCTTCAGCTCGACAACCTTCAGGGCTAGCTAAGCCAAGCACTCCACCCTGTGCAATGGACCACTGTCCTAGGGGTGCAGGAGCTGGTTGGCTTAAACCTTACTGCTTTAACATAAATAACCACACATCAGTAGAGGCCCCCTGTTCCAGGGCAGCCAGCGCTTGTGCAATAACCACTTTGTCCCTACGATTTTGGGATTTGAGTCAGCAGACCATCCAGAGGAGAAACACTAATCCATAGCATAGGACTGTTCCAAAACATTTCCACCCCCACCCATTCTTTGAAGTAGGGGAATGAGAGACACGGCCCAGGACTGGAGTCCTACGGCCAAGCTTATAAATCATCTCTAGGACGGTAGGGAGGGGGCCCAGAGTCTTATTGGTTGTAAAAAATCGGGGAGACACCGCCATCCTATGGTTGACTGGTAACAGCTTCAGGAAGGCTGAGAGTGTCCTCCATCGGTGCTCTGTCATCCATCCGCAAAATGGCAGGAGGAACAGCAGCCAGGTCCTCAGGCGAATCCGTGTGCTGTGGATCACTCTTCACTGTTCGGGTCAATCGCTCTGGCAGCCAGAATGGGCTTTCTTGATCCTGTGGGAAGACACAAACAGCTCCCCTGGATCTCAATAAGATGGGATCCGGGCCTTTCCATTCATTAGAAAGCACATCTTTCCACTTAACCAAATCTTTGGGCCGCTGCGGATCCGAACAATGTCGTGTTGCAGCATTTTGGCCATTATCATCCAGATTTAAAAAATTTATGGTGAACAGAGCCATGGCGATGGCCACCCTTGGCGTCGTGGGCAGCTCTGTCAATATTCCCCCTTTCTGTTTAAGTAGATAAGATTTGAGGGTGCGATGCGCTCGTTCTATGATACCTTGCCCCTGGGGGTTATAAGGCAGGCCTGTAATGTGGGTGACCTGCATCTGCGCACAGAATTGCTTAAACTTTTGAGAAGTATAGGCAGGCCCATTATCCGTTTTTAAAGATGTGGGCTTGCCCCAAGCACTCCATGCCTCAAGGCAATGTTGAATGACATAAGAGGTTTTTTCTCCTGTAAGCGGTGTGGCATGAATAATGCCAGATCAATCGACACATGCACATACTGAAGTTTTCCAAAGGCAGTGATATGAGTTACGTCCACCTGCCATATTTGCAAGGGCGTAATCCCTCTGGGGTTCACGCCAGTGTGTCTGATAGGAAGAAACTGGCAACAGCTGTGACATTGGGTTACAATATCGCGAGCCTCTTTTCTGGTAAGAGAAAAACGTTTGCGCAGGGTTTCAGCTGTAACATGAAACTTATCATGAAAGGTTTTAGCGGTCTGTAACGGGGAGGCAAGAGCTACTGCAGCAAGCCGCGTAGCACGATCAGCCAGGTCATTGCCCAAACTCATTGGGCCTGGAAGCCCCGAATGTGCTCTTATGTGTGTGATAAAAAATGGAGCTCTCCTACTTAGTAAGCAATCCTGTATCCTCTGGAAGAGAGCTGCCACTGTACTAGTAGGTTTTATAATTCCAGCGGCTTCTAATAATTTAACAGCGTTAACCACATAGGCAGAATCAGAAACAATATTAAGGGGACAAGGAAATCTTTGAAGAACCTCTAAAACCACCATACATTCCACCACCTGGGGCGAGGTGGCAGAAAAGTTCTTTATATATGTTTTAGAACCGACAACATAGGCTCCCACACCATTCTTGGAGCCATCTGTATAAACCGTCATCCCGTCTTTTAACAGAGCAAAAGATGTAACTCGGGGAAACACAGTGGGATGACATGCAGCGAACTGCAGTAGAGGGTGTTTAGGATAATGATTATCAATTTTCCCGAAAAGGTGGTAACCAAAATGGCCCAATCGTCAGAGGCAGCGGCCAAAGTTTGTACCTGAGAGGAGGTATAGGGAATTATCATAACCTCTGGGTGCTTGCCAAAATGACTAACAGACATTTTAAGGCCTTTAAGGGCAATTTGAGCTATAGCGGCGGGGTACCAATCAATACTTTTGTTAGGAGAAGCATGCGGATGGATCCACAGTAACGGTCCGTCCTGCCATAGCACAGCGGTGGGTAGCTTTCTTGTTTTAAACACGCATAGAGCAAATGGTTGAGTCTCATCAATACAGCACAGCTGTGCCTCCTTAATGGATTCCTCCACTAGCAACAAGGCTGCCTCTGCTGCCGGCATCAAAGCCCGAGGGGAGGTAATATGAGTATCCCCTTCCAAGATATCAAACAATGGCTTCAAATCAGCAGAGGGGATTTTTAAAAACGGTCGCAGCCAATTAATATCTCCTAACAACTTTTGGAAATCATTTAACGTTCGCAAATCATCCCTATAAATCTTTACCTTTTGAGGCAGAATCTTTTCAGGAAGAATAACAGAACCTAAAAATTGGCCAGTGTCTGCAATCTGGACCTTCTCAGCGGCTATTTGAAGACCCCATAGCTGTAAACTTTTAATGAGCAGTGGGTAGGCTTCCTTTAGGACCTGTAAGTCCTCATGACACATAAGTACATCATCCATATAATGAACCACGAGCAAACATAGAAACCGTTCACGAAGCGGTTTAAGAGCCTCCTGCACAAACATCTGACAAATAGTCGGACTGAGACACATACCCTGAGGTAGGGTTTTCCATTGAAAACGTTTATCAGGCTCTATATGATTAATTGAAGGAACAGTAAAAGCAAAGTGAGGCCTATCAGCAGGATGCAATGGAATAGAAAAGAAACAATCCTTAATATCTATTATTACCAGACTCCAATTTTTGGGCAAAGCTGAAAGCACCGGGAGTCCTCGCTGCACAGGTCCAAAGAGGTGCATTTGTTCATTAACGGCTCTCAAATCATGCAGCAAGCGCCACCTTCCGGATTTCTTTCTAATGACAAAAATGGGTGTATTCCACGGAGAGGTGGATGGTTCTATGTGTCCCAGAGCCAACTGCTCATTAATTAGCTGATTCACTGCTTCCAGTTTTTCAGAGGTAAGTGGCCACTGGGGAACCCATACGGGGGTCTCTGTTTTCCACGGTATGGGCCGTGCTGCCCCAGTGGCACCTAGGAAAAACCCAGGCCCTGTTTATCGACATTAGGTTTAGGATTTATTGGCTCCCGTATTCCCTGCTGGGAGCAACCCAAGCCCCTTCCTGGCCTATGACCCATTCTGATCATAATATCTTGGGCCTGAGATGAATATGTATTAGATAAGGTCAATCCCATGCCCTGCATCACGTCTCTTCCCCACAAGTTGAATGGCAGGGGGAGGACATATGGTGTAAAATATCCCGACTGCCCTTCGTCTGTTTTCCAGGTTAATCTGGCGGAGCTAATGGTGGGGTTTGCACTGTAGCCCAAGCCCTGTAGGGCATGAGACGACTCGGTAATGGGCCAGGACCGTGGCCACCAGCGCGATGAGATAATACTTTTGTCCGCACCGGTGTCCAAAATGCCTTTGAAGCATTTACCATTGACCCAAAGGGGCAGTTTGGGTCGATCGTGAAGGCTAACAACCAAGTAGGCTGAATCCTGTCCTGTTGACCCCATTAATCTATTCTCCGGCCTCTGGTGGATGTCTGCCGGGAGAAGCAGTAGTTGAGCTATCCTGTCTCCTTTACTGATGGAAAAAACTCCACTAGGGCAGGAGCATAGGGCTTGTATCTCAGCAGTGTGCTGACTATCAACGAGACCTGGGTGGACGATTAATCCCTGTAGGGTAAGCGAGCCACGTCCTAAAAGCAGGCCCACGCTTCCAGGGGGTAGGGGCTCAGGCAGCTGCACAGGGACGGGCTGTACCCCCATTTGAGGCATCAATAAGAAGTCGGTGGAGGCACACAAGTCCATCCTTGTTCTGCTTCCGAGGGTCCCTCGGTCGTTGCCCTGACGAACTTGTTCCCATATTTTTGGGGGCCCTGGGACCGAGGGCCCGCCATCCCGTTTTTTGGATCATCAATCTGTGGGTTTCCTAATGGTGGGAGGATCTTACCATGGGCGTCCCTAACGGAGCGGCAGAGCTCTGCCCTATGATAACCTTTACCACAGCGTGAGCAAAGCATAGGGGGCGCTCTCTCCTTTTCTGATGACCTACAGTCCCTTTTTAAGTGTCCTGGCTTCCCGCATTTAAAGCAAACTCTTGTGTCTGGTCCTTTAAAAGGGCGTTGTTGTGACCGCAAGATGGCTGCAGCCAAACCTGCATTCGTCAGGGGTCCTCCTAGTTCTCTACAGACCCTGAGCCAGTCCTGTAGCCCTTTATTTTTCCTAGGGGCTATGGCGGCATGGCACTCCTGTGTGGCTTGCTCAAAGACAAGCTGCTCAATTAGGGGCGTGGCCATATCAGTATCGCCAAAAATGCGTCCTGCTGCCTCAGTCATTCTTGCCACGAAATCTGAAAAAGGCTCCTGCGTCCCTTGTATAATCTTGGTGAGCGGAGTGCTCCCTTCTCCCTTTTTTGTCAAGGCTTTCCATGCTCTTACAGCTGTATCAACTATCTGGCGGTAGGCGCCGTAAGGGTAGTTTGTCTGGGCAGCGGCATAGTGCCCTCGCCCAGTCAGGAGGTCAAATGTCCATTGCTGTTGTTCTGGAGTTAAGGCCTGAGCGTTAGCTCTGGCCTGTTCCTGGGCTGCCTCGTGCCACAGCGCTTTCCATTCTAAATATTGACCCATGCTGATGAGCGACGCTTTTGCAACTGCTTCCCAATCTGCTGGAGTCATGGCAGACGAGGCCAATCTGTCCAACTGGGCTAAGGTAAAATTAGCCGTTACTCCATACTTTCTGACTGACTCTGCTAACTCCTTGATTTGGTTGTACTCCACAGGCGCATGTACTCGCCCATTTTCCCCTTCATAAACAGGGAAGGCCAGGTGTAACTTTCTTTTGACCTTGTCAGGCATAAATGAAAAGGTCTTTGGCCCAAGGCGTTCCTCATAAGGAGGCGCCGAAGGGGAAGTTGGGGGAGGGCGCGGCTCGTAAGGAGGCGGATGGGCCGTTTGGGATGACCTCATGGCCCTGCCGCTGGCTAATTCTACTTCCTCCTCTGTATCCAGTTCTCCTTCCTCTTCTCCTGAGCCAGAACTTTCGTGCTCATTTTCATGGTCACTTTCAATTTGCAGAGCTTCAAGCCCCTGCAGAGGATATAAACTACTGGTTTTTTCTTTTTTCTTATTATTGATATCAGAAAGCTTTTGACCTTGTAGGTCAATCTTCTCCCCCATTCTAATTTTCTCAGAACCACCGGGGGATCCAATTTCCTTATTTCTTTTTCTTGTAGGCGCGCCTAACCTCTCACTGCACTCAGTTTCTGATATGCTATCCTGGACTTCCTCCAATACATTTTGTCCGTCCGCAACAACAGCCTGGCAGGATTTATCTTCTAAGCAATTTTTGGCAAAATATAAGAGGACTGCTAAAAGAGGTAGCAAGGCCCCTACGACACCTTCCCAATGCGGAAACAAGTCAAGCCCAAAACCGAAAAGTCCAAGAATAGTCATACCTCTCTGAGTAAACACCCTGCAGTTCTGAATCCTCCTTGTGTCCAAGGGGTCTCCGGTGGTGCGAGCAGTTGTCAGGGTCCCTCAGCGTCCCGAGGGATTCGGCACCAGTTGTCCCGCGCTACGGTCTCGCCAGCAAGAACGACGCGGGGCACTTAGGATACTTCTGCAGTAAAGCTTTAATGCCTCTTGAGAGGGAGAGCATCAGCTTCCAAAGCAGAGACCCAGAATGAGGGGAACCCAGCCCTTATAAAGGAAACAGTCCTCGCTTCTGACGTGTCACTCTTGGATCGGTCCACTGCCCATTATCCCAGATGATGCCTCGGGAGTAGGCAGGGACGCAGCGGTAGAGAGTTACAAAGCACGTGCGCTGGGATTAAAGGCGTGTGCTACATCACCTTGAACTCACAGAGATCTGCTTGTCTCTGCCTCCCAGGCATCAGGACTAAAGGCGTGTGCCGCCACACCTTGGGGTCACAGAGGTCAATCTCTACCTTTGTTCCTAGAAGCAATGGAGAATGTGGTCCGGCCCTCCACAAGTAGACACCTTTTCAGGAGTAATTTTCACATTCTTGCATTTGGGAGAACAAGCAAAAGAGGCCATTGCACACTGCCTATCTCCTTTTACCTATATGGGCAAACCTGCAGGTATTAAGACAGATAATTGCCCAGCATATAGCAACAAAATTATTTTATTCTTTTGTTCATTCTATGAAATTTCCCATAAAACAGGCATCCTGTATAGCCCAATGGGTAATGCAATTGTGGAAAGAGCCAGTCAGACCCTCAAGCAATATTTTCAAAAAATAAAAAGGAGGGGGGGAGTTCATATTCTCCCCAGCAACTCAATTATCCACCATTCTCTATATTTTCAATTTTTTAACTGTGAATGCTGAAGGGTGCTCGCCTATGGAGCACCATACACAAGTTAGGGCTCAGAGCCTAGGATGGGTTCGTTGGAAAGATCTGCAAACAGGAAGATGAATGGAACCAACCCCTTTGTTGGCACAGGTGATGGGGACTATATGTGTTTTTCCTCCAGGAGTTGATAAACCAATTTGGGTGCCAGAGCGGTGTGTACTGCTGGTGACCCGGGATGAAGATCATGACACTCCTTCTGCTTTGGGTGATGGCTCTAGTAACAATAACCTAATCATGGGTGATGGGGAGTCTGGTGAGAAGTCCCCTACTTTTAATGCCAGTTAGTAAAAATAGCCCCCTCTGTCCCTCACTTTTTTCTAACCTGTCATTGGAAGGAGTATTATTGCATAATGCTTACTAATAATCATACTCATGGTAGGGTGATAGGATTTAGAGATATACTGCATCCCATCCTGAAAAAGAATTTGATAGAGATTTTAATCTCCACTCTACAGTTATGTGGGAAAATGTATCACTCAAGAGCCTGATTTGGTAAAAGGTAGGAAAGACATGTGGTGGTATGTCCATAGGCCCGCAGTGAAAAATTCCACCCTTCTCAGGTATGAGTAATTGTTTTTCATACCACTGCCAGTTTTAACCAAACAGTTCTTTTTGAAACCTCTCTAAAGATAAATTATACTGCTGGACGCAATATGACTATTCGATCCTCTGTTTGTGTTCTTGCCCCATTTTTCTTTGTATTGTTGATGGCACTTTGGAGGGTAATATTCTTAATTGTTCTTCCAGGATCTGCATGCTGAGTAATTGCTGGAACGGTTCTGATGGAGCTTCTATTGTTCAAGTGCCTGCTGTGATTCCTCTTCCAGTTCTGGTGTCTCAAGAACATCAGAATGTCATCCTTTATGGACAGTGGCGAGACTTTGGCCTAACAGCTGCAATTGTTGCTGCTATTGCTCTCGCTGCCACTGCAGTTGTGGTTGCTGAAGTTACCATTTCACAAACGGCTGTGACTGCAGAGACTGTGCTGTCTGGGAAGGTTGGCAAGGCTCTGCAGACACAGAATGTTCTTGACTCTCGTATTGGATTTGGACTTTTGAATTTGGATCAATGGACTGTGCTTTTTCAGGAGCGGGTGGATTCCCTTTGAGTCTTGCATGGGTGTCTTGTTCTCATTCTTTTAGTGCAGCTTGCATTGCACCTGTTGATGCTGTGGGTGCTTCTGATGTGGTTGAACAATTGAATGCATGCTTGGATGGTCCTTGGAATTCCTCCTATTTGAATTTTACCCTTCAGCCAGCTCATCATATTGTTAGTATTAATAGCATGCAGTTCACTGCTGTGTCTGGATCCAGTTGGTGGAATGACAAGGCCCAGTTTGGGGGCTGGGTCCACCAATTGTCTGGAATTCTCTCACTGTGCTGGCATTGCTATTGGGGTTATCTGTTTTTGGATTCTCTGCCGCTTTATGTGGCAACCCCATGGATAGCACATTGTGACTCAACAAGTGTTGCTCATGCTGTCTTCCGATAATCAGGAAGTGCTCCAAGTCTGGCTGAAGATTCCGCAGAAGTCATTAGGAATCCCAACAATGGGCAACTGTCCTGGTATGGAGAGCTTGCCTAAAAGAGGGATTAAGGCCTCCTGTAGATGGGTAAGAGTCTCTATCTGGGGGAGTCCTAAGACAGAGGCTCTCATGCTTTTAAAATAAAAAGGGGAAAATTGTTTGGTCCCTTGAGGACAGGCCTTCGCACCCCACTTGATCTGTTTTGCACTCTTGTGGTTGGTTGTTCCAAAACCAGAAACAAAAACAGAACAATCTGTTGTTTTCAGCAATGTTTCTAAGGATGTTTACCCCTAAGCCATGTGACTTATGGTGATGAGATTCTTGCTTTTGCTGCCTTGGCCTCCCCTGCTGAGGGCTATGTATACTGTGTGAGAAAGTAGAATAAAGGCTTGTCTGCTGAAAGACCCCCCCCCATATTGGGGAGACTCTTACTCAAGCCTCCAGATGACGCGACCCCCCAGTAACTCACAAGAGACCGTCCTTGCTGCAATTACAGGAAGTTTAATGACAAGACAACAAGACGGGAACCAGTGCACTGGGGCCGAGACTCATAACCCACACAGGGGAAGAGTTTGACCACGAGTGACCGGGAAGGCTTGCTTGGTGTGGCTGTATCCACACTTTGCAATTGCTGCAGGGTCTAACCAAGTCCATCTCTTTTTTTATTTTTATTTTTTTATTATTTAAAAATTTTCACCTCCTCCCTACCTACCATTTCTCTCCCTATCCCCCCACTCCCCTCCCCCTCCCTCTCCAGTCCAAAGAGCAATCAGGGTTCCCTGCCCTGTGGGAAGTCTAAGGTCCTCCCCCCTCCATCCAGGTCCAGGAAGGTGAGCACCCAAACAGACTAGGCTCCCACAACATCAGTACATGGAGTAGGATCAAAATCCAGTGCCATTGTCCTTGACTTCTCAGTCATCCCTCATTGTCCGCCACATTCAGAGTCCAGTTTGATCCTATGCTTTTTCAGTCCCAGTCCAGCTGGCCTTGGTGAGCTCCCATTAGATCAGCTCCACAGTCTCAGTGGGTGGGCACAAATCTCAGGGTCCTGACTTCCTTGCTCATATTCTCCCTACTTCTGCTCCTCATTTGGGCCTTGGGAGTTCAGTCCAGTGCTCCAATGTGGGTCTCTGTTTCTATCTCCATCCATCACCAGATGAAACTTCTATAGTGATATGCAAGATACTCATCAGTGTGGCTATAGGATAGGGCCACTTCAGGCTCCCTCTCCTCAGCTGCCCAAGGAACTAGCTGGGGACATCTCCATGGACACCTGGGAACCCCTCCAGAGTCAAGTCTCTTGCCAACCCTAAAATGGCTAAAGAAAGTGTGAAATATACACATATTAGAGTACTACTCAGTGGTAAAAAATAATGACATCTTGAATTTTGCAAGCAAATGAATGGAAGTAGAAAACACTATTCTGAGTGAGGTAACCCAGACCCAAAAAATGGATATGGTATGTACTCACTCATAAGTGGATTCTAGCCATAAATAAAGGTCAGTGAGCCTATAATTTGTGGTCCTAGAGAAGCTAAATGAGAAGGTGAACCCAAAGAAAAACATATAGATACCCTCATGGATATTGGAAGTAGACTAGATTGCCAGGCAAAAATTGGGATCTTGGGGGTGGGGGTGGGGTAGGGATAAGGGGACATGGGGAGAGAAAAATGAGGAGGGGAGGATGGGGAGACCCTGGGGGAACGGGATGGTTGGGATGGAGGAAGTTTGGATATGGGAGCAGGAAAGAAGATATCGTAATTAAGGGAGCCATTTTAGGGTTGCCAAGTTCATCTCTTTATAGAAATCCTGTGACATATTGTCGGGTCTTCTTCCAGTTCATCTCAGCCAAAGATCTGTGTAGTCCTGGAAACAGCTGGAGGAAAGACAGCCTGGGAGTGAATGAGACTGTTCCACGGTTCTGTTGTGGGTAAGTTAAGTAAGGAAGTCAACGTACTTTTTTCCTTTTCTGGGAAACAGTCACATGAATTGAAGAATCAAGTAAAGACAAAAGATTCCATTGTCTTAAAAACATGTGTAATGTGATAGGAAGAGGAATCATTCCTGCTAACCATTTTTCTGAAGGAGCAGAAGGAGTTCCTGCAGCACCTTCCTTCCTTTTTTATATCCAAGAAAGGGCTTCTCCATAGTTTTGGAACCTGTTCCAGAACTCTCTTGTAGACCAGACTGACACCCAAGAACTGAGATTAAAGGAATGGGCCACAAACACCTGGCAGGATCTCTTTCTTGCTGTTCTCCTGCAGGTGGAAATCAGGTTGAATGAAGTGCCAGAGTCAAAGGCCTATTCTACCACCTCCCAGCCCCAGCAGTGATTTGAACAACATGCTTGGTTACTCTTCATACATTGAGTTTAATAAATGTGGAAGACAGACTGAGGGAAAAAAATCAAGTAAAACAGAGAAATTCCTATGTGGAACAGGACAAAATAGAGACCTAGAATGGGGGGAGAGAAAGGGGTGGGATGACACAGTATTCCCTCAAGCAACAGAAAACATGACACTACAGAATACCTGGCACACTGCCGGAAGCAAAGACCTGTATTTTGAGATCTGCATTTTGTTTATAGCCATCTTAAACTTACAGGTTAAGAAAAATATTTACCTCTCCCCCCTGCAGGGTCTAGAAAATCAACCTGATGTCTTATCTCCTAGCAGAGACCTGCAGGAACCAGGTTCTGGGAACTCATTAGCATTTTCCATTGTTAGTCTATAATCACAGACCTTCAGCATTTATCTAACAGTTGGGCATGCCTCCAGACCTGAATTTGAGCAGACCTGAGTTTCCTGACACCCTTCCCTTCCCCCTTTTGCCCATTTGCTATATAACAGTTTCTGAGGAAATAAACTGAGAGGGCTTGATCAGAAATCCTGTCTTGCCATCATTTCTCATGTCTCTTGTCTCCTTTCATTCCTCTCACTAGGTTTATCAGGGACCCCCATTCATATCCCACTGGCCGGGAGAGCACACAGTGAAATCAGTCCTTTGATGGAATTTATAGGTCTTATTGCCTATCATTAAAAAAATCTAGCTGGGTGGTGGTGGCAGCATGTTTCTTTATTCCCAGTTCTCCAAGAGCTAGGTCGATGAGGACAAGGTTCAAAGCCAGAGAGAAGAAGTTTATATAATTTATTTAACTTTATTATATGTGCAATGTTGTGAGAGTGTCAGATCATCCAGGAACTAGATTTACAATCACTTATGGGCTGCCATATGGGTGCTGGGAAATGAAGCCACTTCTTCAGGAAAGCCACTTAGATATTTCTCCTGTGAATTGAACTCAGGATCTCCAGAAGAACAGTCAGTGCTCTTAAACTCTGAGTTATTTCTCCAGCCCTTGTTTGTTTCTTTAATTTAGGAAAAAAATAATGTATTTATTTTATGCATGAGCACTCTATCTGCATGTACTCCATTTCACCAGAAGAGTGCAATAGATGCCCACCTTGTGGTTTCTGAAAGTTGCAGAAATTTCATCTCTCCAGTTCTGATACTTTCCTTGTTCAAGAGGAGAACTACCATCACCGTGGGATGTGAATAACACTAAAAATCAAAGTCCCCTGGCAGAATTTCATTGCCAAATGTATGACTGTCCTGCATGAGACCACCCCATAGCATGTTTTTATTGTATATTTTTGTTTTGTTTTTGTGTTCTCTGACTCTCTTGTACATTGAGTTTAACTTCAAATTTTGTTTCTCTCAGTGTACCCATGTCTGTCCCTGTGTGTGTGTGTGTGTGTGTGTGTGTGTGTGTGAGGTGGGCAGGGTCACAGTTCAAAACATTTTAGTGAAGGCCCTTTGCAGACAGCATGGTTGGTGACTTCACCAAGATGGATGTTTTTAGGAGGCTGCCTCTGGTAACCACCTTGATGAGTGCTGACCTCAGCAAGATGGAAGACACTATGAGCCATATTGTCAAGGTCCATTTTGTTCTCAGTCTCCTAGCCTCTATAAGACCACGATTTGAAATCAGTGTTCTCCACATTGTGACAATACACTATATGTGTAAAGAAAAATACCATAAGCCTTTAGCTTCCTGTCTAGGTTGAGAGGGTTAAAAAGAGAGGGAGAGAGAGAAAAGAAAAGAAATGTGGAAGACAGACTGAGTAAAAAATATTCAAGAAAAACAGAGAAGTTTCTATGTGGAATGGGACAAAATAGAGATCTAGAATGAGAGAGAGGGGAAGAGAGAAAGAGAAAGAGAGAGAGAGAGAGAGAGAGAGAGAGAGAGAGAGAGAGAGAGGAAGAGTATTCCCCCAAGCAAAGGAAAACATAGCCCTACAGAACATCTGGCACACAGTGAATTCAGTCCTTTGAGGGAATTTGTAGGCCCCATTGCCCACCATAAGAAATAATCATCTGGTTGGGTGGTGGTGATGATACATTCCTTTTTCTCAATTCTAGGGGACAGACTCCAAAGCTAGAGAGAAACTTTGTTTTGAAAATAAATAAGTAAAGTATTAAATGAATAGACAGATAGATGTATAGATAGATAGATAGATAGATAGATAGATAGATTATACATACAGACATACATACATACATAGGTATATAGACAGCTACACAGATAGAAAGAGATGATTAAAGACCTCAGAGATCAGGTAAGGCAGAGGCAGGCCGATTGCTGTGAGTTTGAGGCTACCTTTCTCTGCAGTGTGAGTTTCATGACAGGCAAAGTGACACAGAGAAACCCTGTCTTGAAAAAAAAGTGTTTAGTACATGCTTTAATCCCAGCACTAGGAGGCAGAGGCCAAGGCAGCTGGATCTCTTTGAGTCCAAAGTCCATCTTGTCTACTAAGTAAGTTTGAGGGCATAAAGAGATACACAGAGAAACCCTATGTCAAAAAAAACAACCCCCCCAAAAATAATAAAATAATAATAACAATAATAATGCATCTTAACAGTTCAAATAATTGACTTCACCTATAATTCAAAAATTAAAAAATAAAACAAAGAGTGTGTCTGACTGATCAGCAAAAGGACTATGTGTGCCAAGGGGCTGCCATAATTATGGCATCATGAGAGGGAGGGACCGAGGGACTGAGGGAGGAAAGGAGGAAGTTGGCAAGTGCAGTTTCCTGTCATCTAAGTCTCCTTTCAAAGACATTTCACCATGGCCACCACTTGCTTGCTTGGGGTTCTCTTTCTGTTGTTTTGTTTTTACAAACTCACCCCCCTTCTCAGACCAAATACTGAGTCAGAGAAAATTAAAACAGCTGTGGAATAATTTTAAAAATTCCCAATTGGATATCATTTCCAGGAATAATATTGACATAGTGATTTGTTTTGAATATTTTTACTTCAGACATAAACAGTAAAAGTGTCATTTTTTAAAATTTCTTTTAGAGGGTCTGTTTCACACCAGGATGGTTTACATTTGCTGTGGGAATTGCTACCCCGAGTTACATTTCCCTGCCCCCATTTGAGGTGCTTATCTGCAAAGAAAACATAACTTCCCTCTGCTCCTGTAGTTGGATAAGGAAGTTTAAGTGCACATGATTATTCCTTGATCCCTGCTGGGGTCAGGTGATGGTCCCTACTGGGGTCAGGTGAAGGTTGAGTGCACTTGATCAGTCCTTGACCCCTACTGGATTCAGGTGACAGTCCCTCCAGGGGTCAGGTGACAGCCCCTTCACAGCCCCCTCCCCATTTGGTGCCATGGTATAAAAGCTAGCCCCAGAAGACCAATAGACAAGCTGAAGCTGTTCCACCTCAACCTCCTGCTCTGTGGATTTATTCAACCTGGACACCCTCCGCCGAGACTTGTGGTTCCAGACCGTGCTGGCACGGTAATTTGCTGTGTTGCTGAAGATGATCTCCTGATCCTTGTCTTTCCAGTCCCTGAGTGCTGCTGGCGTGACAGACAAGGGCCTGCACACTGGAGTTTTTCATGCAGTATTGAGAGCATGGAGCCCATAAGAACAAGATGAAATCAATAGAGGGGACTGGTTCCATATCTGGCAGATGCAAGTGAATCTCTTGGAGCTTGAGGCCAGCCTGGTCTACAAGAGCTACTTCCAAGAACAGAGTAAAACAAAAAGCAGAAAAAAAAATCCACATAAATTAAACAAAAGAGAGAAAGAGAAGAAATGTTGATTTACAGATAGGAAATAAGGAAAAATAACCAGAATGTTACCAAGAAGACAGCCTGGTCTATAAAGTGAGTTCCAGAATGGCTATGGCTATTATACAGAGAAACCAACCTTGCCTCAAAAAAACAAAAAAAGAAGAAAACAAAAAGAAAGAAAATGCTGTTTTTCTCCTTTTTTCTTTGTTAATACCAGATTATTTACTTTAATTTTAGTTTTCCTTTTAAAATTGTAATTGCAGTAGCAGTGTTCAGAAGAAAGTCCTCTTCCATGTAGTGAAATAGTTTGTCTGAAGCACAAATAAAAAGACAGGTCCTGTCTCAAAAAAAAAAGTTAAAATGTGAAATAAAACAAAGAAGGCAAATAAAGGTTTTTTGGGTTTTATTGTTTTGTTCTGTTTTTGTTTTTTGCTAAGAAACCTGAAAATGACTGAATTTAGCAATTTCCCAACTTCAACAAGAAGGTAATGTTTCCCAACTTCAGCAAGAAGGCAGCAAATATGCTTATCTATCTATGCCTGACAGTTGTGGCATGTGCCCTTAATCCCAACACTCAGGAGACTGAGTGTTAAGAGCTGGGGGACTTCAGCTCCAGGATCTTTGTGATTAGTACCTATGAGGACCTTGTGTACTTCTCCCCAGAGAGTGATGAGTAACCAGACCAAGCAAGAGAATTGTCTTTCTAATGATTCTTTACTAGCAACTTCAATATCCAAGGCATCAATGGGGTGTACAGTCTTAATAGGCATGGGGGATTGATAATGGGCAATACATAGGCAATTCAATATCACAGTTATTAATCCTACTAATCCTAATACATAAACCAATTCATAACCTTAATCTAATTTATCACTCATCTATAAAATACTTCTGAAACTTAATACAACTTATCCATTACCTATGAAACACCTTTTAAACTTAATACAACTCATCCATTACCTATAAAACACCTTTTAAATTTAATACAACTTATCACTTATTGATAAGATATCTCTTAACATTCCATTTACTAAACATGTATTAACACATCTATGCTCTTCTCTTAACATTATGTGCACGCATTAAATAGCATCATACGACCTAGTGTTCTTCAGCTTAAAAAGGAATTTTTGAATTTCTTTTTTTTTAATGTTTTCTTTTTTATTATGTAGATAGTATTATGTCTGCAAGCATGCCTTCAGGCAAGAAGAGGGCACCAGATCTCATTACAGATGGTTCTGAGTCACCATGTGGTTGCTGGGAACTGAACTCAGGACATTTAGAAGAGGAGACTGTGCTCTTAACCACTGAGCCATCTCTCCAGCCCTTGAATTTCTTAGGTTGGATGCCTGACAGCACTGGGAGCTGGATGGTGAGGCTCAACTCTTGGCCCTGTGGTCTGTGCTCGGGAGATAAGGTGTTCAATGTCCTGATCTTAGGCTGGTCAGGTGCTGCATCAATTCTTGACCCTGTAGTCTGTGGCCTGGTCTCAGAAGGCAAAACGTTCTGCCTGTGCTTGGGAAGGCAGAGAGTTCTGTCTGCACTCAGGAAGGCAGAGTGTCTTGTCTGTTCTCGGGAGACAGACCTTTGACGTTCACTCTCAGGAAATGAATCTTTGCATTCAGGATGCAAGGCGTTAAATGTCTGCTTTTGGGAGATGAAGCTCTGTACTCAGGAGACAGAGCATTAAATGTTTAGGCAAGGCAATAAATATTTCTGCTATTAAGGAGGCAGGCTTAGAGGATCTCTCTTTTCATGAAGCTTGATGCCCAGGCCATCGTAAGAAGTGAGATAATTGCCCTGTTTCTGCCCTCTCTTTTCATGCCAGTTTGAAACTGCCTGTCATTTGATCCTTCTGATAACCAGATATCCTAGGTTATCAGTATCAACTGGCCACAGAAGGGTGGGGGTTCCTCTCCTGTGGCAAGATTACCTCATTACCAAGGTTGCTGCGTGCAGCCTTCAAGTGGGAAGTGGGCAAATGTTCTCTTAATATTTCACCTTAGTAATTTTCCACACCACACACAAGAAGAAATGCTTTTACAGTACCCTAAGTTGCATTCATTTTTGTTTTATATATTTCCTGTTCTACCTACACTACAGATTTCCCTTTATTTATCCATTCAGAGGAATCTGTTTTCATGCTCATTACACTGAGGCAGGTGAATCCCTGTGAGCTCCTGGTCTACAAGAACTAGGTCCAATACCGTTAGGACTGTTAGGCAGGGAAACACTGTCTCCATAAACAAACAAACAAACAAAAAGCATATCTAAGCAGAGCAGTCAAGTTGTAGCCACACCCTTTAATGGGTCAGGCAGGAGTTTAAGACCTTAGCAAGGGGTGATGACCTTGAATTTTACTAGTCTGTGCCACACCTCTACCAGGTGCCCTCAGGGGACAGGCATGGAGCCTAGGGACCAGGGAACAGGTGATCTAAAAACTTAAAACAGCAATCAAACACAATTCAAGTAGGAAGAAATACCTTTGGTAGTTACCCCATTCAAGAATTAGGAAAAAAATCTAGTTTGGTGCCTTTAATCCCAGCACTTGGGAGGCAGAGACAGACAGATCTCTGTGTGTTTGAGGCCAGCCTTTTCTATAAGAGCTGGTTTCGGCTGGGTGGTGGCAGGGCAGTCCTTTATTCCTAACACTCGGGAGGTAGAGGCAGGCAGATCTTCATGAGTTCGCGACAGCCTGGTCTACAAGAGCTAGTTCCAGGACAGGCTCCAAAGCTACAGAGAAACCCTGTCTCTAAAATAGAAAATTTCTTTGATGAAAAAAGAATTTCTTTGATGAAATCCAACCTGCTTCCATGGTCAAAGCTGTATAGCCAATAGAACTAGAGGGAACATGTGCAAATCTATCAAAGTGATAAAAAAAGCTAGACTCTCACATGATCATAAAAGATGAAAATCTTATGGTTGACACCATCCAACCTCAAGTGAGAAAAACTTGACACAACACAGCGGGAACTCTTGCTATTCTCCAGTACACCATATAAGGGGAAATTTTGTCCCTGTAGATTTTGGAAAAACTAAAACCCTCTTATCTTCTTTTCTTTTCTGTCATCCATTTATCCCCCTCAGAGGATATCTGGACATTTGAAAGGATTTGGTTTTCTTTTGTATAAGTAGAATCTTCTTCAGACATAACTCTGAAGACACTAAAACAGTTTCTACTCAGTTCAGTTTTCTACCGAAAACTCCTGTCTGGCATGTTTCTGTCTTTGGTGAGTTCCTGTTCCACCATCCTCACAGCAGTCAAGAAACTGCTGGCAGCCGTCCATAACTCTAATTTCAGCAGAAACCACCCCCCCCCCATCTTCTGTCTTCTGAAGGTACCAGGCACTCTCACAGGGTTCACAGAGGCTGGCAGGCAGGCAGACATACAGCCAGTGTATGTGTGTGATATCCAGCATGCGTGTACCTGCCCTATTATCCTTTATGAAAGGGCAATGGCACTATTAAATTGGGGTAGGTCTCAGGAACATACAAACCCAAATCTCTGCTGGGCTGTGAGCACAAGAAACCAGACTCTAAACTGTAGCCTTGGAACCAGTTCTGGAACTCCCAAGAGCCACCACTACACCACCCAGCTGAATCTCTCCTCTTCTCTGCAGGTGGACGTCAGTTTGACTGACTGACATGACACTACCCAAGACAGGACCAAAGGTACAAATATCACTGTGGGCATCCTAGCTCCTCTGTGCCTACCACTTAGGCCCTCCCTCCCTGTCTCTGCTTTACAACAAGGGGCTAGGCCTCCATTGAGAATCTCTAGGAGGTGCTTCATTTTCTACCTCACTGTGCCTGATGGCTCTCTGAACTTTGGTAAGACCAAAGAAGGTTTTCTGTATAGCCTGTGAAGGACAAGACTGTCAATTTTAATCCCATAATACTCCTCCTGTAAAGTCATGTATACCTACCCCCACCAGCCAGCACTGTCTTTCTATGTTTCTTTGTTCATATATTGTTGTGGGGGCATCTCTTTACATAGCCCTGAAAACGTGATTTTCAGAGTTCACAGAGTTCACTCTGCCTCCTGAGTGACGGCATGATGATATTAAAGGTGTTTTGCTTCTTTTTATTGTATACTTAGTTTAATTTTCAATTTTATTCAAGTGTTTCTCTGTGTGTTGAAGAGTCCACAAATAAAAAAATAAAAATGTAGATTCCAAAAATAAGAATGTAGGAATAAAGAAATATAAAGTTATAAGTCTAGGAAAATGAGAACAGACTATCATCAGCTTTCTTATCAGATCAAGCATCATTCATTCACAGTGAGCTATTTTCTCAGTTGCTTGGGAAGCGTAGGTCATTTTACAATTGGCTGTTTTATTTACAAGGCCAGAGCTTCACCCTATGAATTGAAGCTGAAACTGAGAAGCTTCTGTAAACCAAAGGACACTGTCAGTAAGACAAAAAGGCTACCTTCTGACTGGGAGAACATCCTTCACCAACCCCTCATCACACAAATGTCTGATCTCCAAAATATACAAAGAACTCAAGAAACTAGACACTAAAACTCTAATTAACCCAATTAAAAAATGGGGCACTGATCTGAACAGAGAATTCCCAACAGAAGAACTTTGAAAGGCCAAAAGACACATAAGGTCATGCTCAACCTCCTTAGCGATCAGGGAAATGCAAATCAAAACAACTTTGAGATACCATTTTACACAGGTCAGATTAGTTAAACTCAAAAACACCAATGATAGCCTATGCTGGAGAGGATGTGTAATGAGGGGAACACTCATCCATTGTTGGTGGGAATGCAATCTTGTGCAGACACTGTGGAAATCAGTGTGGCGGTTTCTCAGGAAACTGGGAGTCAACCTCCCTCAAGACCCAACAATTCCACTCTTGAGAATATACCCAAGAGATGCCCTATCATACCTACCACAAAAGCATTTGTTCAACTATGTTCATAGCAGCACTATTTGTAATATCCAGAAACTGGAAATAACCTAGGTGCCCCTCAATAGAAGAATGGTTAAAAAAGGTGTGGAACATATACACATAAGAGTTTTACTCAGCGGTAAAAAACAATGACATCTTGAATTTTGCATGCAAATGGATGGAAATAGAAAATGCTTTACTGAGGTAACCCAGACCCAAAAAGAGGAATATGGTATGTACTCACTCATAAGTGGATTCTAGCCATAATGAAAGGTTTTTGAGCCTATTATTCGTGATCCTAGAGAAGCTAAATAAGAAGGTGAACCTGAAGAAAATCATATGTTATCCTCCTGGATATTGGAAGTAGACAAGATTGCCAGGCAACCTTGTGTGCATGGGGGGGGGGGGAAGGGGAGAGGATTAGAGAGAAGGGAGCAGGGGAGGATTGGGGAAAGCTTGGGGGAATGGGAGGGGAGGAGGGAGGAAGGATGGATATGCGAGCAGGGAAGTATATATCTCAACTAAGGGAGCCATTTTAGGGTTTGCAATAGATTTGATACTAGAGGGGCGGAAGTGGAAACTTTTATAAATTAATAAAAAAAAGTCTTTGATGAAATCCAACCTGCTTCCATTGTCAAAGCTGTAGTGCCAGAAGAACTAGAAGGAACATGTGCCCATCTATCAAATTAAAAAAAAGCCAGACTCTCACATGATCATAAAAGATGAAAATCTTATGAGAAAACCTTGACAAAATACAGCAGGAACTCGTGCTGTTCTCCTTGACTTTCAGATTTCACAGAGTTCACTCTGCCTTCTAAGTGATGGGATGATGATAGTAAAGGAGTTTGTTTCTTTTTCTTCTATATTTAGTTTAATTTTAAGTTTGTTCAACTGTTTCTCTGTGTGTGTGTGTGTCTGTGAGAGAGAAAGAGAGAGAGAGATGAACAGAGACAGAGACAGAGAGACAGAGGGGGGGTTAGTATAAAGTTATAATCCAGACACTTTCTAGGTCATATGTCAAAAGTTTTCATTATGAAAACAAAAGTCAATAAGCATCTGTGAACTTTTTATTTGTTTGTTTATTGGTTTGTTTGTCTGTTCATTCATTCATCTGTTCACATATTTGCTCTATTTATTTACAGTGGAAGAGTTTAGTTAGGGTTAGGAATCAGTACAGAACAATCCATCAGAATGCTAGGTAGGAAGTTATCCTGGAGAAAGGGTAAGACATCATGACCTTCATCATAGAGAGGGAGCATTCTGAGGGGAACAGGTCAGGAAGGCAAGAGTAAGATAAGAAACCTTAATTTCAAGTGCTGCCTGCTTCCCACAAGTCCTTTCCCCAAAGTCAGGCATTTAGATAAGAAAGGGTCTCCATTCACTCCCTCTTGAGGAATTTCAGGCCTTGACTTTAACATTTGACTTGGGCCTATTGGCAAGGTCATTGCTAGCTGCACTCCTCCTCCAGGGACCTGAAGCCACACCCAGGTTCACTTCTGCTGGCAGCCATTGGAATTCATTCTCAGATACTGCAGCCCCTTCAGGACACAGACCATTTCTTTTAGAAATCCCTTCCCCACCAGTCACACATGTCAGATACATAAATACTCACCAGCAGAAGCTTGAAAGCAGCTTCTAAAAATTTTTTTGATTTTTTTTTTCTCGAGACAGTGTTTCTTTGTGTAGCATTCCTAGGTGTCTGGCCATGAACACACAGAGACCTGCCTGCCTTCTTTGTGGAGTTTTGGGGTTATATCCCTGTGCCTCCAACAACCAGTTCATTTAGATTTTTAATGCCAGGTTATTTAGTTTAATTTTAGTTAAAATTTTGAAATTGTATGCTTCCTTTGAAAACCGAACCCATTGATTTACAATAGAAAGAGACTTGCTGTTGATTTTGGCATAAATTTCCAGCCAATCTCAGATAGGTCTGTCTTTAGATTAGAAGCCAGTTTTGGACCACAGTGCTGAATCCCTTCTGCTCACCCAGCCCCACTCAGACCGCACCAGCCAATCAGAACCTTCTGCAGACCTGCCAGTCAGATGGGAGGGTCCTAACGGTAGCCAGACTTCCAATCCACTTCTGCGGCTTTGGTTCTCTTGTCGGGCAGAAAGCACTTCAGCTTGGCAGCTGTACCATGGTGAGTGAGGGGTTGCTCTACAAGGATGGGAGGAGTGGCCGGGCTTGGCGAGCAAGGGGCTGCTGTCCCCAAAGTATGTGGAGGGGTGCTGAGACTCGCGGCCAGTGTGGTGACCGGGTGGGAGCCAGCGGACAGACACAGAGTTTAGCGTTTTCTGCTTCAGTAGTCCTAAACTTGCAGCTCTCTGTTGGCAGCCTCTGAATCCCTTCACTGCCTGGGCTGTGTATGCATAGAGCAGAGCGTTGGGAGCCGCAGATGTTGGTGTCTGTCGTGCATATATCGTCGCATGTGGCGAGATATCAGCACTTTCGCCAAGCGCGGAGACTCCTGGTCTCTCCTGGGTTTTCAGAAGTTCTGCACTTTTAACATTTAGGAATTTCGTGTGGCTTGTATATGGTTTGTCCTGTGTAGAGTAGTTCTCCGCTACTAAACTGTGATGTAGACGAGTATAGTTGATAATAGAATTAATGGTATAAGGATTTACCAGTACTTAGGAGACATTAAGTCACACAAAGGAGAATTAAAATGAGGGAGGGCTGCATCCCAAATATCCAAAGATGAGTAGCATGCACACCATGCCTGTTAGAAATTAGTATGATGAGATGCAAATGTTTTCTCAGCTGGATTAATCAGCCATTAAGGTACATTCCTATTACAAATGAGACAACCATGATTTGCAAGCAGCCAGAAGACCCACTTTCCCATCAAAGGCCTCTGACCTGCTGCTCAGGACCCGTTAAGGTGTCACAACCTTGTGTGCCAGGAGAGTATAATAATTCTAGAACAGCTGGTTTTTTCAGCTCTTGGGAAAGGAGATGTGACTCAGTGTCCCCTGTGCTGATTGAGGTGGACTTGAATCCTGTCTGCAGCCCCACAGGGCATTGCCCTTGCTCTTCTCCTGGCTGACCACCATAAATTCTTGGATTACAAGTATGCTCCACCACCGAGCTCTAAAAGTACCAGTTTGAGTCATACAGTGGGACTGTCCATTGCAGTAACAATAAAAGGATTTGCATGTGCAACATGGCTTCTCCCTTCAGAACAGAAAAGTAGGAACCATGTACTGTGTACATTGGAGGGGGTAAACACACTGGAGAATCGCTAGATCTTAGTCTGACGTTTAAGGCCATGAGCTGCAGGGGTCTTCTTTACAAAGAAGGACCTAATGGCGTACAGTGATTGACTTTCTGTGTAATTTCCCATCATACATTAATTCCTTCCTTGTGAATGAAGACAGACATTGGTGGGTGTATGGTTGAGGGAGGAGAGCTTGAACTCCTAAGTATTTAGTTTCCAATTAGTGAACTCTCCCATGCAGATGTGTTCAATCCTGGTTGACACAGTGAAGTCAGCTCAGACGTTTGAGACATAGGCCATTGACTGTAACTCCATGTGTCAGCTTACAGCACTCAGTAGCTAACATTTTACATGGGACAAATTATTAATGGCATTCTCCCTACCAGTGAAGTGCCTACTCTGTTTCAAAGTCAGTATAACTGGGTGTTTGCTTATTTTTTATAATTTTAAGAAGTCAATTATTGGTTATCATTTTTTAGATTTCATTTTCTCCAATGGCATAAGTGCAAAAATCTCCTTGTTTCTATTTTCCAATGTTTCCAAGTTTTTGCATTTCATTCCATTTTTTAAGTGCTGTATTTGTCTATTTATTTATATCAGTTTAGAGCAATAATTCTCAACCTTGTGGGCCATGATTCCTTTTGGGGTACCAAATGAACCTATCACACCACTGGCTTAAGACCATCAGAAAGTAGAGATATTAATATTATAATTTATAACAGTAGCAAAAACATAGTTATGAAGTAGTAGTATAAATCATTTTATAGGTGGGGGTGTCACTACATCATGAGTAACTGTATTAAAGGGTCACAGCACTAGGAAGTTTGAGATGAACTGGTTTAGATTAATGTCTCCTGTAGCTCAGGCTTGCATCATACTATGTAACTGAGAATTGCTGTGAACACCTAATCCTGCCTCTGCTACCTAGTGCTGGAAAGACAGTCCTGCAAATCCTACCAGGCTACACCTTGACTGGTCTGTGTCATGGAGAAAGATCAGTGAGTGAGCATCTTCCAATTTCTGTAGATTTTATTGTGAATGTAAGAGTAAAGTGGGACCTGTGTAAGAAACGAGTTCACTGACCAACTCTAAAGCCAGTGCCATCACAACAGACAAAGGATGGGCAAGAAGGAAGGTAAAAACTTTCCTGCTGTGACTGTAGTTGACATTAGCTATGAGTAGTGAGGTGATCAATTTTAGATGTTCCATAATTGTCCTGTCTGGCCATTTCATGTGTCTACAGACCACACACAGGACCTGGTGTATTGGGGGGGAAACAGGAAGTGCTCTGGGAGAATGGGAGATTTTATTAAACTATAAATTTCCCAGATTAGGGTTTTGTCGGACTATAGCGTGTAAGGACAAAACTGGAGGATGTTTGCTGTCTGAGACATTTGATCACTGCTCACCAAGTACGGTAACTGCTAATGTCTTGAAGCCCAGCTGGGTGGTCCTAGAGGGACTCTGGTTGGCAATTAGGAGCACCAGAGGTAGTTTACAGGTTCTTTCCAGGATTCTCTTATTCTGCTGTACAGAGCTGTAAGAAGAACCACAAGTCATACCTTGGTGAATGTAGAAGCAACTGTCCTCAGACCAGGAAGAACAGATTGGCTGAGCTGTCAGAGCTGCATGGAGAGGGATGAACCATGAGCCAAACAGGTTCTATTGTTCTTTGTGGTCACCTGGGTAGTGGGCCTTGGTCTCTGATCTTTGTTGAGTGTGGGGGAGGCTCTGCCTTCCTGGCATGGGAGACTATGAGCTTGTAATATTGTTGCCTCACACTATGCAATGGAGAATTGCTTTACAAACCTAATCCTGCCTCTGCTGCCCAGTGCTGGGTAGATAGTCCTTCAATATCTTCAGGACTGGGCCTTGACTGGTCAGTGGGAAGGAAAAATAAACCAGCTAAGGAGTGACCTCCAGTCCCTCTGACTTTCAGTGTATGATTATAGATGAAAAGGGTTAGTTCATAGGTCAAGTTTGAAGCTGGTAGATTCACAGTGCAGGAAGGGAGAGACAGGAAAGTGGCTGAGAACTTTCCTACTTCAACTGTAGTTGAGATTAGCAATGTGAAAGTAGGTAATCAATTTTAGGTGCTCCATAAATGTCCTGATGGTCATTTCTTGCTCTCCACAGACCAGGCAATCAAGAATCTGGATAAAGAACCAAACTTATCATGAAACCAAATTTCTGTAGTCACAGTAGTTCAACCAAAAAGATCTGAGTAAAATGTGGCCCTGCCTAACAGGACTGTTATTTTACTGGTTTTAAACATACAACCTGAGATAGAAGGTTTGAGAAATCTTTGATGTGCTCTAATATAAATCCCTTGTTTCTGAAGCACATGACCTTAAATCCTGTTTCTACTCTTCAAAATAACTTTTTGAGATTATAACTATATCGTATCCACATTCGCTTTCCTGTCCCCAACCTTACCATGACCCTATATTATCTTATAATTCATGGCCAATTTTTCTTTAACAACAATTGTGAATGTGACCTGTGTTTTTCTGCATGATTTCTCAGGTATGAGGTGATGGGTTGGCTGCACTGCATATTGAGAGTGTAATGGAATGTGCATACAAAGGACTCTGTCCTTTGGATGAGGAACAGGGTATGCTCTAGGAAATTGGATGAATGTCTACTAAAATACAAACTTTCTGGACTAGGGCCCTGTCCATTGGACTGGAAGGGCTGAGCAGAAAGTTCTGTGATATCTGAGTAATTTGATCTCTGATCACACCCAGTAGGGAAGCTGATATTCTGAGGCCCTGCTGGGTGGCATTAGCCACTGAGGGACTCTGGGAAGGCTTAGCAAGCTGTAATAATAGTGAGATGTAGCTTACAGGAGGTTTTTTCTAGGATTCTTCTTTGCTTCTGTTGTAATAAGTTATAAGGAAGACCACAAGCTATGCCAGAGTGAGTGTAGGCTGTTCAGAGAAGGTCTATTGAGCTGTCATTTCTGCTGGGATTTGGATGGACCATGAGCCAGGCTGTGGTTATATTGCTCTATGTAATGACCTGGGCAGTGGTCCTTGTCCTCTGAGTTTTCCTGTGTCTGGATTTCCTGGGGAGAGGGAGACTCTGCAGCCCTGGCATGGTAACATATTATGTTTGAAATATCACTGTCCAGTGTAGAAACAAAGTCATGCTTTTGATATGCAGTGGGAAGACAGATTTGAGAACTGATAATCTGGTTTCTAGAAGTTCTGAATATTGCAGCCTACTTTCAAGTTTGTCTTATAAATGTTTCAAATAGTTTAAAAGCTGGTAGACCTTCAGTGATGTTGATTTAGCAATGCAAGATTAAAATGTTTCTAACTTTCTGCTACCACCAGCTGCATTAGTGTGATTCAGTGATGTTGAGTTCCAGGGAACCAAGGGAGTTTCAGAGCTGCAGAGGTTTCTTAGGTATGTATGGTGTTGGGCAGGGAGATAGAGCAGAATCTATATCTTGTGCTATAATCCGTTTGACAGGAAGCAGAAATTATTATATAGTGTTTTGTGCTTGGCCATCAGTATGGCTTGGTTTACCTGAAAACAGAAGGAGGTATAAGGACTTGCAGGACCATAGCAGTAGATCATCTCTTTTTGCAGAAAAGGCTCTAGAGCATGGGGCCTCTCAGGAAGAAATACTAGTACCTGGAGCATCAGTAACAACAGTTTAAGGGTCACTTGGAGTTAATTTTGTTAAAATTGTGAAGTCTTTATTTAATTTCTATATACATAGAATCATAGGTATCTGGATAACATTGGTCAAGATCACCCGTTTCCTGACTAAGTTTCCTTTGGTCTTTTGATTAATAGCTGACTATATTTTTCTACTTTTGTTCTTGGCTTTTTCTCTCCATTCTCTTTATTCTTTCCCAAGTATCATACACATTTTTGATTGATCAGCTTTGTGGTAATTTTTTCCCCCAAGACAGGGTTTCTCTTTGGCTTTGGAGCCTGTTCTGGAAATCTCTCTGTAGACCAGGCTGTCTTCAAGCTCACAGAGATCCTCCTGTCTCTGCCTCCTGGGTGTTGGGATTAAAGGTGTGTGCCACCACCACCCAGAAAGAAGTCATATTATGTCAGTCTGTGTACTATTTTTCATAATCCCATTGAGTAGTCTTTGTACTTCCAATCTGAATGTAGCTTTGTAATCAGCTTTCCTGTTATAAATTGTTGGGAATTATCATTTTACTGTAGTTAATTAAGGTGCAAATTTAACATACACATCATCTTAATTTTGATGCATTCTGTTTCCAAGGATCATTTATTTACTTCTTTATTTATTTAGGTTTTGTTCCTCTTGTTAATCTGTGAGAGACTTTTGGCTTGTGGGATAAAAGGTATTATGAATGTTGGCAGGTAGCTCAGCACATATTAGTTTTGGAGGTGACCTAAGTTCAGATACCTACCATCAAGTTGTGAGGCTCATAAATCTACCACTTCAGATTGAGGTCATCTGAATCCCTCTTTTCTCTGTTACTTCTATACATGTGGAAGAAATTCTCACTCTTGCACAAACATATGCAAAAAATGGCAATAAACTTATTTTCAAAAGTGCTTGTGACTTATAAAGCAGTAGAGTAAAACAAGTTGCTTTAGGTGTGCACTGATTCTTTAAAAATCTGTTATTTTGCATTTTGTTTTAAAATGTTTTCTTTTCCTCACTCTGATTGCAGACTTACAGGCAATCATCAATCAGGGGGAGCAAAATGGTGTCTAAGTGATCCTAACAGACATACTTTTCTTTACTATAAGAAAATAATACTTTTCTTATAAGTATATTGTAATAATACTTATAGAAAAAATACTATAAAAAATGAAATTTTTTTAAGTAGTCAAAACTATTTTCTATGAAGTAAAGACACAAGAAGGTTTCAAGTGAATCTCTCCAATTCTGGTAAAACAGCCTTCTGCACCCAAGCCATTTTCTATTATTGGTAAAGGATAAAGAACTGAAGTGTATAGGATGAGTGCTGGTTAGTAATTTCTTAGATTTTTATTTTGGTTAGAATCTTGCTTTAATTTAAAGGAGTAAAATATGTCCTTGTCAGTGCTACCTATCTATGTTGTTGATTTTATTCATTATTATCTAAGTATATTGTTTATTTTTTGGAAAATAATGGTCTCACCAATTTTGTATTCAGAAGATTTCTCATGTTATGAGTTCCTTGAGTTTTTGTTGGTTTGGGAAGTTTCTGTGGAGAGACAGTTTTAGTTTTCTCTTCTTTGTCTTAGATGTTTGCCTCTTTCCATTTCCTGGCATATCTATCTTTGTTTGTGTTTTTGCTGCTTAAGTGATTGATATGATTAATACATTGCCTTTGCATCTTTAAAACCTTCTTGTATATTATTGTCTCTTTCTAGATAGCCTCAGCCATCAGCATGACATAGCTTAGACTGATCTGAGAAAATACCAATTGAGAGTATGCCTAGATCAGAATACCTGATTAAGGTATCTGAGAGAGATTTGTTGATTTTGATTGATATAGGAAGGCTCTTCCACTGAGTTGGCAATATCTGTGAGCAAACAGCCCTGGGATAGATAGGAGAGCTAGTTGAGCACAAGGCAGTGACAAAGCAAGAGGGAAAGCCAGAAAACAATGGTTCCACATGATTTGCCTTTAGTTATTAGCTTGAGTATCTATCCTACACTGTCATAAGGAGGAATTGTGAAATAGGCTTAACAACCAAATAAAAATGTTCATTACCTGAGTTGCTTTTGATGCAAATTTAACAACAGACACAGAGAAGAAAGTTGGAACAAAAATGGGACTCAAAGAGGATTTTGTTGCTGCAAAGGACCTGGGAATTTTGACTCTTAGAAGAATGCTTAAGAAATTAGAAAACTGGACAGAGAGCTTAATCATCTGTTCTTGTAGGACCCAGAAGATGGGAATGTTGCCAGTAATGGCAGACAGTGGAGGTCAAGGTCATAGGATTTTACTGGGCAGTAGGCTCTTCAAGGAATCATGGAGCTGGCCCAGCCTAACTCCCTTTAGAGACCAGGTTAAAGTCCATGGTTCCTGGGTCACTATATACCTCCCAGTTTCTGACAGACTGCTGCATTCCCTCAGGCAGTGAAGCATTCAGGCTGATTTGTGCTTCTTTGTATGATCCCTTAGTAGTCAAGGAATCATGAATGCTTAACAGGACAATTGAACTTAGATATTAATCTTGTGTGTGCTGTATAGCTTGCAAACTTCATTATATCCTTTTATAGACATAGGGTGCTTGGTCATTTCCCCACTGCCCAGACTCATAATAATTATACAGAATTTTTATTAATTATAAGACTGCATACCCAATAGCTTAGGCTTTGTATTAAGTAACTTTTACATCATAAATTAACCCATTTTATAAATTTGTGTATTGCCACATGGCTCTGACCTACTGGTAAGGTTCCATCCAGCATCTGTGTCCTTCAGTGGCTACATGGCATCTCCCTGATTCTGCCTTCTTTTCTCCTCTATCTCCATTTGGCATCCCCACCTTGTTCTGTTCTGTGCTGCCATAGGCCCAAAGCAGTTTCCTTATTAACCAATAGGAATAAAACATAGTCACAGCATACAGAGGGTAACTCTAACATATTAATTTAATCAATTTCTATTAATCTATGTATTGCCATGTGGCTGTGGCTTACCAGGTAAATTTCTCAGCATCTGTCTTTGGCGGGGCTACATGACTTCTCTCTGACTCAGCTTTCTTCCTTCTAGCATTCAGTTTAGTTTTCCCCAGCTACCTAAGTTCTGTCCTATAGCTCTGTTATAGACCCAAAGCAGTTTCTTTATTAACTAATGATAATCACAGCATACAGAAAGGAATTCCACAATTTGAGTTTCTATAGCCTCAACCCATTTCCTGTTCTTTGTGCCCGCTGTGTTGTGGTTGAAACTAATCAGTCAGCTTTCTTCTTTTGCTGTCATAACTTTCCACCATCATAAATTCTATAACTAAATCACACAGGACTCAAGGAATTAACTACTATTTAGTGCTAAGGTGGTTTTGCAGCCTACTGTTTTCATTTTTGTTTGTTATATTTTGAAGACAAGGTTTGCCTGTGTAGCCTTAGCTGTCCTGACAGTAGCTCTATATATCAGGCTGGCTTCAAACTCAGAGAACTTCTGACTATGACTCCCATGTGCTGGGATTAACAGTGGGCTTTTTTGTTTTTATATTGCTGTATGGTGATTTTGTTCCTATCAAGCATATACTGTTGTACTGACCTTCACCCATATCTTGATTTTAAAATTTGACAGAGGGTTTCATTATTTTTCCCAGTATGGCATGTACTCATGTCATTAATACTGCCTGTGCCTTCTGTGTTATTGGATTGTAGGTGCATAACATTCTTCCTGCCTGTTTTGTTTGTTTTGAATTTTTATTTTAGAAGAGTATTGTACCTGAGTGCATGGATATGCACCATGTGAGTACTTGGTCCTTACATTGATCAAAAGATGGTATTAGAAATCTTGAACTTGGAATAATGGATACTTATGATTCCCCCATGTAAGTCCTTGAGCCCACCTGTATGCAAGACTAGGAGGACTCTTTGATGTTGAGCCATCTTTCCTGCTCTGTGCTGATTATTTGTAATCAGCATATTAATTTCTATTGTTTTCATTTGTCCATTTGTAAGTTTTTAAACACACAGTGACTTTTAGTAAAATCTCACTTTTGTTGCAGTTTTAATTGGGCAACTTCACGTTTCTCGTAGATGAATAAAGAATGTGTAACTCTTTGTAGAAACATTAGCAAAAACCTATGAGATATTTCTAGCTTTTATGTTTGTTTGATTGATTTTTTTCCTTGTGAAACAGGTATTTAACATGTATTTCTGGTTGTTCTCGAAGTGATTGCATGGACTAGGCTGGTATTCAACTCAGAGGCAAATAGATATACATGCCTCTGCCTTCTGAGTGCAAAGATTAGAGGAATGATTCAATGCATCCAACTTTTTCATTTTATTTTCTTTTTATTGTTAGGAATTAATCACTCATACAATTTCTCTTATCTGTACTCTGTTCTGTTGATCTGTTTATGTATCTTTCATTGTTGGTTAGTAGGTATTTCTCTTGCAAGGTGATATCCCAATCACAGGGTTCAAAAATGACAGAGGTGAACCTCCTATTCAGTTTGCTTCTGAAGTAACTTGGTGATTAAATTATGATGTCTTTGTCATGGAATAAGTATGGGGAGCCCCAGAATTCTATGACTATACTGTCAAAGAAGTATACATTTACAGTGTTGTCAAAATCATGCTTTCTGTTGTACACCTGTATGGGATATTTTAGAATTCAGTGACTTATGATGACGTGCATGTCGACTTCTCTTGGGAAGAATGGACTTTGCTGAATCCTTCCCAGAAGAATCTCTACAAAGATGTGATGGTAGAGACCTACAGAATCCTCACTGCTATAGGTAAGACTCTATTATCTTTCATGTTTCATATAAGGGGACAACTATTCATTGGTTAATGATGCTCTTTTGTAATAAGATTGAGAAAGAAGAATGGGGTAAATAAATCAGGCATGGTTGTAAGGTTTGCTTCACACGGTAACTAAATTTTTTACAATTTTTAATATAAAACATTCAATTTCTGTCATTATATTTTAGGATGCAGTTGGGAAGACCGTAATATTGAAGAACATTGTCAAAATTCTAGAAGATATGACAGGTAATTTTCATGTATAAGCTGATACAATTGTACCTCTGAAAAATTTGTAATTAATCCTATATGCTTTAAACAAAAGCAACAATGTAAATAGTGAAGTAAATTGATGTTTATTAAATTCTCACAAAATCATTACCTTAATTTCAGATAGGTGAACTACATTTGCAAGTCATTCTCTTAAGAAAGAAGAAAACAATATCTTAGTCTATATTACTTTTGAATCATAATACAACGAGACCTATACTGTAAATTTGTCAACCCATTTATCTCATATTATTCGTATTATAAAAGATATACATGTTGAATAGGTGATAAGTAGATCTCTAAAACTATCTATAACACTAATAGTCCATAGAAAAAGTAGTTTAACCCATATATTGTGGCTGTGTTAATTTTAGTGAAGGGGCATTTTGGGTTATGAATCAAGGGTCAGCTGTTTTGGAGTGGCCTTAATCCATATACCACAAGACTGTGAGGACAGAAAGTCAAACTGGGTGAACTCAATGTGGAAACCTTATATTTGTTATTCTTCCTTTACTGGGTACATCATATATTACTCTGGATACAAGCCACATGCGCATAGTGAAAAGATATAACATAACTCTCTCAGAACAAATAGAAAGTATGTAGCAGTCCCCATGTTGAATATACTTGTTGAATTTCATATACACGTATACAAGTAATTGGTTTTCTAGTCTCATTGTTAATATATCAACAAGCTCACATTTCAGAAAAGCACCATGAGTACTAGGACTGTGTAAATACTTCTGTTTGTCCTAGTTCACTTAGCAATTGTAGCATCACTCACAGTATCGGAAATGTTATGAATACAATAACAGTGGTAAAGCTTTGAGTTTTTCAGTTCTCTTCTAATACATGAAAATTCTCATACCAAAAAAAACCATTCTGTAAATGTGAACCATGTATTAAAGGCTGTTATCAGTTATCTTCAAAGATGCAAAGCAAACCTTAATGAAGGGGAAAAACAAGATTGTAAACATGGTGATAAAACCTTAACATATAATTCCTCTTTAAAATAGGACTAAATTGTAAAATTAGTTAATTCAGATAAAAATATTCAACAATGTATTTAATGTAATAATGCATTCACATGTACCATTATCATTGTAGGCATGAAAAAAGTCAAACTAGAAAGAAAAGTTCTGCATATACTCAATGTGTTAAAACCTTTGCACATGACAGTCATCTTCACAGTCATGAAAAAACAGATACTACATTAAAACCGTATGAAGGAAATGAGTTTGGTAATGCCTTTTCACATAATAGTAATCTTCAAATGCATAAACGAACATTCACTGGAGAGAAATCCTATAAATGTAATCAGTGTGGTAAAACCTTTGCACATTACAGTAATCTTAAAAGGCATGAAAGAATCCATACTGGAGAGAAACCCTATGAATGTAATCAATGTGGTAAAGCCTTCACACAGCACAGTCATCTTCAAAGTCACGAAAGAACCCATACTGGAGAGAAACCCTATGAATGTAATCAGTGTAGTAAAGCCTTTGCACGTCACAGTAATCTGCAAAGGCATGAAAGAACCCATACTGGAGAGAAACCTTATGAATGTAATCAGTGTGGAAAGGCCTTCGCACAGCCCAGTCATCTTCAAAGTCATGAACGAACCCATACTAGAGAGAAACCCTATGAATGGATTCAGTCTGCTAAAGCCTTTAATTGGCACAGTCGTCTTCAAAAACATAAAAGAACCCATACTGGAGAGAAACCCTGTGAGTGCAATCAGTGTGGTAAAGCCTTTGCATGTCACAGTCATCTTCGAAGACATAAAAGAACCCATACTGGAGAGAAACCCTATGAATGCAATCAGTGTGGTAAAACCTTTACACATCACAGTAATCTTAAAATTCATAAAACATCCCATACTGGAGTGAAACCCTATGAGTGCAATCAGTGTGGTAAAGCCTTTGCACGTAACAGTAGTCTTCGAAGACATAAAAGAACCCATACTGGAGAGAAACCCTATGAATGTAATCAGTGTGATAAAGCCTTTGCATGTCACAGTCATCTTCAAAGTCATGAAAGAAGCCATACTGGAGAGAAACCCTATGAATGCAATCAGTGTGGTAAAGCCTTTGCACAGCACAGTCATGTTCAAAGTCCTGAAAGAACCCATACTGGAGAGAAACCCTATGAATGTAATCAATGTGGTAAAGCCTTTGCATGGCACAGTCATCTTCACAGGCATGAAAAAACACATACTGGAGAGAAACATTATGTATGTAATTAGTGTAGTAAAGTCTTTGTTTATCATACTCATCTTCAAAGACGAACTAACACCTGCTGGAGAGAAGCCCTATGAATGTAATGAGTGTGGTAAAGGCTTTGCACTTTACAGTACTCTTCAAATGCATAAAAAAATCACACACTGGTGATAAACTCTATGACTGTAATCAGTGTGGCAAAGCATTTGCATGTATGCATAATCTAAATCATGAGAAAAAATCATACTGCAGAGAAATCCTATTAATATATTCAGTATGATAAAGTTTTGTACTTTATATAGGAGTAAAACTTTTGTGTGCAACTATCTTTTCAAATCTTTGCATATTACAATAGACATTGACTACATGAAAAAGATGCCGAGGACTTCTTATTATAAAGTGTTTGCTAAGATCTTTAGCCAAAACACTTATCAGCTACACAATGATTTGAGATTCTCCTCTGCATGCTGTGAATATATTCTGTTACCATTATTTAATAAAGAAGCTGCTTTGGGCCTATGACACGGCAGCTTAGAGCAACGCAGGAATTCGAAGCAGAGATAGGGGAGAAAAGAAATTGGAGTCATACTCCATGTATCTGCTGATGAAGGAGGCAGATGCCCTTACTGGTAAATCACAAATTTTGTGGTCAAATACAAAATAATCAGAATGGATTAATTTAAGAAGTCAGAGTTAGCTAATAAGAATTCTGAGCTAATCTAAGCCAAGCAGTGTTTTAATTAATTAATATAGTTTCTTTGTGATTATTTCTGGTCTGGGCAGCTAGGAATGAACAAGAATCCTCTGCCTACATCACAAGACTATTTCTTCTGTAGAAATAAATTTGACAGTGTTAACAATCTTTTCAAGTATTATGATGTCCTTTTTTTACTGTTTGTACTTACAAACTCAAGGTAAAATGAATTTGTGAATTTATGAAGCCCTATGAATAGGGTAAATGGTCCAGTCAAGAAAACAGATCCAGACCCTGAAACCAGAGCCAGTGAATTTCATGATTTTGACTGTGAAACTGGAGCCAAAGAAATGCATTCTGACTCTAAAACCAAGACAAAGAAACACACTTTGTTCCTGAATCCAGAGCCAATGAGAGAAACACCTGACCCTGAAACCGGACTCATTAAATAAGTCTTCCCAAGTGATTTATTCCATCAACTTAGAAGGATTGATTTCTCAGACTTCAAGCCTATCTGATTGTTTCATGGTGAAGAAAAACTCTGTAAGCCATTGGGTACCTTAACCCCTGTTTTATAGGAATGAATTCTTATAAGAGAAAAACATTCATGAGTGAAAATATGTTTAAAGAGTTGTTTTAATTGTGATTATGCGATATCAGTGTGTTTTTCTGTGAATGTGCATACTGGTTCTGATAATATTAGACGCTAGGATTTTCTAGCAGAAGTTAGAGGAAGTTGTCAAAAATTAGACCTTGGTCCTGGGATTGTACATTTCTTAAGTGCCCAGCCATGTTTCTAGTGCTCTAAATATCTTAAAGCCTATGTGTTTCAATTCAAAGTCAGGAACTAGGGAGAAACTCACACAGAAGAAAACTCTATATCTGAAAATGATTTTGTAAATACTTTAGACATCACAGTTATCTTTAACTTCAGGAAAAAAATATTTCATTTATTTATTTTTTACCATAGCCTCATGAAAATGTCATTAATAACAGTAAGGTGTGATTGGTTGTTCTAAGTTCATGTTTTTCTAACCCTTGATGATTCAGAAGATTGATAGCATCAGAAACTAACTTAGACTTGGTGCTTAAACAGTTTTCCAAGCCAAAATCTCCACAAAATGAAGGAAAATTACAGTGAATGATCAGGAGAGAACTGACCATAAAAGTCTTTTAAAAATGGTTGACTATTTAACTATAGCCTATAGTAAGGAGCTGTGGGCAGGCCTGCTTTTAGTCCTGCCCAGCTCCCACATGACTTGCATCTTCCTGTCCCTATTTAAACTGTTCAATGTATAACCTCAGGACTGAACCTAAAATAAATACTTAAGAATGACAGTGTATGTGGAATGCAAAATCTGGGCCAGGTTGTCTCCTCTTTCAGCATTAACCACCATTGAATGCTTACTGCTATTAAAGGAATTCATGGCTATTAAACTTTGTGTGTGAATGATTTATTCCTGGGAAGGCATATAACTTCTAGAATAGCAGTACCTTCAGCATTGTAGAAAAATGTTTCTGAGACAAACTTTTGTTTGTTGGATAAGGTAGCCATGATCCCATGCCATTGCTCCCCAGAGCAGTGACCTTGTTTCCCTTGTTATTAAACTATATTCTTAGATTAAAGAACTCAACCACCACTAAGCTCTAAAATTAAATATTCGAGTCATGTAGTCAACTGTCCATGTTATTAATAGGAAAAGTATTTGTATGTGGAGCATGGCTTCCACCTTCTGACCAGAAGAGGAGGAATAGTTTACTGCATACACTGTTAGTAAGCAAACAGCTGCTGGTGTCACCATTATGACATAGCATCTAAATGTGACAGGATCAGTGATTTTGTAATTTCCCAGCATGTGTAAATCTATGTCACGTGAATGAAGGCAGGATAAATTTTGGGTGTACAATTCGGGAAGGTTAGCTTGAGTCAATCAATATTGAATTTCTAACATGGGAACTCTTCTATGTTCATGTGTTCAATCCTGCCTGTCATTATATCCATTAGCTGTAGCTGTGTGTTTCAGGTCACAGATCTCAGCAGCTGACATTGCACACAGGGGCATGGTGAAGTAATATCTTTTTAATGTCAGTCTCTCTACCAGGGAATGTTTTTCTCCTTTTCAAAGTCAGTATAACTGTGTGTTTTTAAAAATTATTTTTATGTTTTTTAAAAAAGATAATTCCTGTTTTCACTTTTTAAATTTTATTTACTTTATATGCATCACTGTTCTAATCTGTTTCTAGTCCCTATTGTTTCCAGTAATTAAGAATTTCTTTCCATTTTTCTCAAATGCTGTTTATCATTTCTGTCTTCGGTAGCTTAGGCTTATCTCACACTATAGAGTTGAAAATTGCTACCCTGAAAGCAAGTCCTGCAACTTCTTTAAGACTGGGCCTTAACTGTTCAGTGAGAAGGAAAATAGATGAGTAAATGAGTGTCCTCCGAATGACAAACTGTAAAGCAGGTGTAGCCCCAGCACAGAAAGGGATGGCCAAGAAGTTGCATGCAAGTTTCCCCCTTAGACCATAGCTTACATTAGAAATAAGTAGTGAGGTAATCAATTTTAGATGATTATTAAATGTTTTGACCTGCCATTTCTTCAATCCAGAGATCAAGAAATCAAGAATCTGGATAAAGAACATAACTTATCATGAAACCAATTTTCAATAGTTACACTAGTTTGACCAAAATAGAACTGAATAAAATGGTGTGGCCCTGCCTAAAAGAACTGTTATTTCCCATATTTAAGATGCACAGCCTGAGATAAAATGTGTGACTAATATTTTGTGCTCTCTAATACAATTCCCTACTCTCTATCACACGTGATCATAAGACCTTTTTATGAATAATTTTTCTAGAATAATTTTGTGGATTGTAGTTACATCATTTCCATCATCTCTTTCTTGCTTCTAAGCCCTTCCATAGACACTTCATTGTTTTCTAATTCATGACCTCATTTTTATTTAACAAGAGTTACTGTTTGAATGTGAGCTATGTTTGGCTTCAGGACTTCTTAGCTCTGAGGGAACGGGTTGGTTACACTGGTCAGTGACTCTGTAATGGAATACATACACAAGGGACCCTATATCTTGAAAGAGGAACAGGAAGTATTCTGAGAGACTGGAAGTCTTTCTACTAAAATACCAATTTACCAGACTAGGGCTCTGTCTTCCCCTAGGGTGAAATGGCAAAGCTGGGAAGGGCTGTACTGGCTTAGTCCTGTAGGAGAACTGCTACAATCTTGCAGCTCATCTGGGTAATACTAGCTTTTGAAGGACACTGGGAAGTAGATTGTGAGTCATGATGGAGCCAATGAGGATCCATGAGGGTTTTTAATTTTTTTATCCTAAATTGTCTAGTTGATTTCTACCTCCAGTGCTTATCCCACCTTTCTCTGAACAGGTAACACTAACTACCATTGCGGGACTGGGGCAGTGACTGATCTGGTTTTCCTACCTGAATTTGGGTTATCAGGTGGCAATATTGTGATTCCCTTATAGAGGGATCATTATAAAGACCAAATTCTCAGATGTAGATATTAAAGGAATTTCTTTACTGTTGTCTAGAAAGAACTAAAATATTAAAAGTCCATAACGCATTCTTGATTAGCTCACAATAATCCCCATCTATTAGATGTTTCCCTTTAACCTCTACCATTGGTCTTCAGAGTGATGAACCCACAACCAACTTTCGTACCATTTTATAGCAGTTTTATCAGGCAAAAGTCAGCATGATGCCCTTCCCATGTAGCTTCTGAATAGAGAGAGAAAAGGTATTTTGCATCATTTAATTTGAATGTTAAAATAATAAATGACCTGTCCTTCTTTGCTGTGGGAAGATGTTCCAAGGTCTGATGTCTCACTTCTGTACAGAATCTTTTTATCAAGAAGAAGATATTAGTGAAATTTGTTATCTAAATAACATCTCATGTAGACTTACATTTAATGCCTAAAGAGTGTGAACCCTTGTGTTGTTACCAATCATCTTATCCTTTGATTAAAATTTCTTCTTGAGTACTGAACAATGTAGGTTTCCAGAATTAATCTTTCTTTTTGTGCTGTCAAGGCCAGTTGAGCATCTAGTCTTTAGAGGTCACTTATGCTTGGAAGGAATCTCAGATTCTTCAAGTCTCTCTATTATCAGTTATCCATCAATGTGAGGATAAGTCAAAAGCTTTGCTTTATGTACTGTGGCTTCCTTTGTAGCCTTGAAGAAATCTTTCCCACATTGAGCCTCCTTTTGTAGACTTGATAATGATTCCAATTCATTGATTGGGCTATCCATGGCCTCCATGAACAGCTCAATAAATGATTAATAAATAGTCTTTGTTCCTAGGGACCTCACTGACCTTGTATAGAAATGAGAGAAATATTCTGCCTTTTGGTCCCTCCAATGACATTAGAATAGTCTCTAAGAATGATTATTAAACACCTAGAAGATCAGTTTTATACTAGTTTTGTACTTTTACTACTTTATAATACTTCAATAGTCAGATACAACTCAGCAAACTATGTTTGACATACCTTTTAGCCAGTCCTTGAAATAGTTGGAATCTGACCTTGCAAATTTTAACAAATATATAATCCCTAAGTCTCATCCTTATGTACCTTAAACAACTTACTCAGACCTTCATAGCTTGTAAAACATTTCCAGTCTTCTTTATCATGGTGCAATCCAGTCATAATTATGTCCATATATATAAGTCCATTTTTACTACAGTCATTTTCACATTTATATTATTCTAACATGTTCTTTTTATGTACTGCTTCCCTTTTCTAATACCATGAGAAGTAGCATCATTAATAAATATGTTTATGATCTGTTGTAAGAATTTTCTTTCCTGTGAAGGGGGAGGAAGCAGTTTCTATCCTATAACCATAGGTTCCACTGAAGAGATAAAGTAAATTTCACCAAAGTCCATTCTGAGGAACCAGTGAGTTTATTGAGCTTCCTTATTGAGCATGGTTGAAAAGGTATTTACAAGGGTTTTGATTCTGTGGTTGTTTGAATCAAAATGGCCCCCAAAGTCCCATGGAGAGTGACATTATTAGGAGGTGTGGCCTTGTTGAAGTATGTCATAGTTACTTTCTGCTGCCTGCTGATCTGGATGTAGAACTCTCAGCTCTTTTTCCAGCACCATTTCTGCTTGCATCCATCATGCTTTCTGCCTTGATGATAATGGACTAAATTCTCTGAAAGTGTAAGTCAGCCTCAATCAAATGTTTTCCTTTATAAGTGTTGCTGTGGTCATGGTGTCTCTTCAGAGCAAAAGAAGCTGTAACTAAGATACCCAAAGTCAGACACATAGGCATGTCTCCATCCAGTATGTACAATGGCTGTCCCATAGCTGCATATGTGGAGCTTACCTTCTCTCTACACTTCCTCTGCCCATTAATCTCCATTACAATACATTTCTCAGTGAACGTAGGAAGTAGGCCTTATAGCACTCAAGGTAAATTCCCACTTTTAAAGAAGGCTTTCTCATAGGTGCATACATAGAATGTACATCCTCCCAAGCCTTTCCCTGGCTATGTACTCTAGCTCATTCCTAAAACCACCAGGTCACATATCATGAGGGATGAATTGCACATAGTTGCCTGGAAAAGAGGCTGTGTACTCAGATGGAGGGAATACTTTCTTTCATGATGGAATACTAACAGACAGCAAACCTGGTGGTGGTCATCCTTTGTAAGCAGGAACAGTTGATCATAGGAAGGTACCAATTGTTTGTCCTAAGATAGTGCTGAGCAACACCAAATAAAAAAAACCTGAATAGAAACTGTATATGATAATGTAATAAATTGGTATTTTTTAGGTACAAACTGTTCAACTAAACCTTAGATAAACAACAGGACATTACTCATATGATGCATGACATCGTTACTTTAACCATGGTTTTGTATTTTAATGTATGTAGTTGATACCAAGAAACAGCAAATACATAAGAAAATATCATGGAATTGATGTTTCCAGCATCCAGTCCAACACAGCTCTGAAATCCCTTTTAATACTATGGTGCTCCAGCTTACTCTAGAGAGTTGTATAGGCAGACCCTCTGTCCTTTCTATGGGTGAGCATCTCATTTGCTCTTTTCACTACAGACATGTATACACAAAAGGTAAATAAACATTTACATTTTAGCATCCAAATTTCTATTAGTCCTAAGTAACATAGTAATTGTCTTTTGGGGTATTTTAAAGGCACCCCTCCCTCAGCTAAATTCTATTTTAGCTTACTAAAATTTGGCTTACTCTCTTCTAAGCATTGGTCAATCCTTTATATCACCAATTCTACTTTTCTACATTGCGACTTAGTAGTGTATTTATTACACAGTACATGAGACCCCATTTTCAACTTTCACAAATTAGCTCCAAATGGACCTCACACCAAAATGTCAAATGCTAAGTGCAGAACTTTTAGAAAATCTTGGAAACTAGGCCTCTCTGACTTTGACAACCTGCCTAGACTTTGGGAGGTTTCTCTAAGTCCCTGATGTATAAAGCAACAACAGAACTCTGTCTCTAATCTCAGGAATACGCTTTGGAGAGCTGGTAAAGATGTGGGACCAGAGCCTTTGGAAAAGGGTTGCTTCAGATTCTCAGAACCCAAGACTTTTCACAGAACGGTGAAAACTGTGGTTATCAGTTCCAACACCACTGTGGACTTTGTTTATAATGTTCTTGATTTACCCAATGTTCCTCTTGTGCAACATTGTCTGATTAGCCTCTTCCTGAATTTGTATACTTCCTTTTAAAACCGAACCTATTGATTTACATTACCAAGAGACTTGCTGTTGAATTTAACTTATATCTCTAGCCAATCTGGGATATGTCTGTCTCTAGATTAGCAGCCCAGGAATGCTGTGCTGTATCCCTTCTGCTCACCCAGTTCTGACACTCAGACCTCACTAACCAATCAGAGCCTCCACCTGTCAAATGGGAGGGTTTTTCATGGAGCAAGGATCCAGGTTTAGTGCTTCCTGAAGAAATAACAGTCTCTCTCATGTACTGTGCCTTGGGCTCCCTTGTGGAGAGAGTTTTTCAGCTAGGCAGTTGCACATGGTGATTGAGTGGTTGTTCTCCACAGATTGGTGGAAGCATGGGCCAAGGTAAGTAAGGGGCCAATATCTCCAGGAATGGCCGGCCTTGGCTGCTCTCCCCACATGCAGAGGAGTAGCTGGGCTTGGCAAGCATGGGGCTACTGTTTTCAAACTAGGTGGCATATACTGCTGTGGCTCATGACTGGTGTGGTGCATCCTCTCCTGGGTGGGTGGGAGCCAGTGGACAAACACAGAGTTAAGTGTGTTCCTGCCTTATCCTAAGTAGTTCTAAGTGATACTTTCAACACCCCTCTGGCTGTGTCTGAATAACTTCACTTCCTGGGCTGTGTCTGCACAGACCAGAGTTTTAAGAGCCACACATGGTAGTGCTTTATTGCTTATATTGTTGCATGTGGAGAGATAACACCAAATTTGCCAAACTCGGAGACTGCTGGTCTCTCCAGTATCTTCAGAAGTTCTGCACTTTTAACATTTAGGTTTAGGATCCATCTGTAGCTAAGTGTGGAGCTCATAAATGGTTTCTCCTTTATAGAGTAACACTCCACTGCTAAACTGAAGTAGAGCATAATTGATAATAAAATTAATGGTATAAGAATTCACCAGTTCTTAGGAGACATTAAGTCACACAAAGTAGAATTTAAGTAAGGGAGGACTGCAACCCAAATTTCCCAAAGATTAGAAGATTAGTATGCTAATCATACCTGTTAGATATTAGTATCATGAGATGCAGATGTTTGTTCACTGTAGGGCCCCAGGTCTACCCTTGCTCCTGGGGTGCATCTTGAGGACAGTTTCTGGTCAGCCAGCTAAAATATCCTGTTTGTTTCTCTGCTCCCTCTGCCTCACCTGGTGATTAGCTGTAGGGCATTGTTTCATCTTTGGTATGGTAATTTCCCACCTGCCTGGGAGGAAATCCTTGTGCAGCAGCTAGTATAATAGATTTTTTTCCAATGAATGACCCAGATCTCTTGTGCTTTCTTTCAATCTCCAGGCTCTTGCCTGACTCATATATGGTACGGTGGCATGTGAACTGTACTGAGGGGGTAACACAGAATCCGGTGTTACAGTTCCCCAGAATTAATAATCCATTAAGGTACATTTCTATAACAAATGAGACAACCTTGATTTACAACCAGACAAAAGACCCACTTCCCAGTCAAAGACCTCTAACATGCTGCTTAAGGGGCCATTACAAGGACACAAACCTGTGTGCCATGAAAGTATAATAGTTCTAGAACAGCTGTATTTTTCAGTTTTTAGAAAAGCAGTTTACAATGTCCCCTATACTGACTGAGGTGAACTTGAGTCCTGTCTGTAGCCCCACAGGATATTACCCTTGCTATCCTCTTGGCTAAGAATCATAAATTTTTGCATTACAAATATGCTGCACCACAGAGTACTAAAATTATCAGTTTACGTCATATCTTGGGGCGTCCATTGCAATAACAATAAAATGATTTGTGTGGAACATGGCTTCTCCCTTCAGATCAGAAGAGTAAGCACAGTATACTGTGTAGACTGGAAGGAGGAAAAAGACTGGATAATAACTAGATCACAGAAAGAAGTTTAAGGGACTGAGCTTCAGCGGTATCCATTACAAAGAAGAACCTGGTTGGTCACAGTGTGTGACTTTCTGTGTCACATTCCTTGCATGTGAATGAAGACAGACACCAGTGGGTGTACAGTTTATGGAAGATAGCTTGAACTACTACATATTTAGTTTCCAATTAGTGAACTCTCCCATGCAGATATGTTCAATCCTGGTTGACAAAGTGAAGTCAGTTCAGATGTTTGAGACACATGTTATTGACTGTAACTCAATGTTTCAGTGTACAGCTCTCAGCAGCTAACATTTTACATGGGACAAAGTCATGGTTCTCTTACTAATGGCATTCTCTCTACCAGGGAAGTGCCTACTCTGTTTCAAAGTCAGTATAACAGAGTGTTCAATTATTTTTATCATTTGAAGGAGTCAATTATTGCTTATCATATTTTAGATTTCATTTTCTTTAGTGGCATGACTGTCATCATTGCTTTGTTTCTATTCTCCAATGTTTCCCAGGTTTTGAATTTCATTCCATTTTTAAGTGCTGTTTATTTATTCATCTTTTTATTTAAATCTGTTTAGAGCAGTGATTCTCAACCTGGTGGTCCATGACTTCTTTTGGGGGATCAAATACTGACCCTGAATGAACCCTTACTTGGAATGTCTCATAGGGTTGTAAGAGTTTCTTGAGAATACTCAACAACATGTCATCAGCACAGATCCTAAATCTGTTTGCCAAATGCCTTGGCCTTCCTCCTATCCTGCCTCCTCTATGATAGTTCATAGACTGATGTTCTCCTGGTGCATTGAAAAAAAATATTCTCACAGACCACAGGGAGGAGAAGGTGAGCAGTAGTGAGGGTGGCCACACCAGCCTGCTGAGAGGAAATGCTTAAGCAGCAATGAGACAGGTTGGACAAGGCCTGACCACAGGAAGGAGAAGCATGAGAAACAGCTAGATGAGCCAGGCTAGGATGCTGGGAGGAGCAGTATAAGCAGCAGTGAAACAGGCCAGTCTAGGCCAGATGCCTGGGAGGAGAAATGTGAGTAGTAGCACAGAAAGCCAGGCCAGGCCAGGCTGCTGGGAGGAAAAACATAAACATCAACATGAAGGGCCAGATTGCATCAGGCTGCTGGGGAGGAGAAGCATGAGTATAGTGGTGTTATTGGGACAGACCACTGGGAAGAAAAGTGGGAGCAGCAATGTAGCAGGTCATGATGATAGTAGTGGCCTCTAGACATTATCTGACCACTGGAGCTTCAGCTTCAATCCTGCCAACACCAGGATGTATGATCATCTGAGCCTTGGGCTCATAAGCACCTAGGGGATCAATCACCAAAGGCTCTCCTCTGCTCACACCTGAAGAAGCAATCAACAGAGCCACAATCCCCAACTACAGCAGTTGGAGAAAATGGACCCTGAAACACAGACTCTGCGTATTCTGATTGGAGGAAGAGATGTGTAGACAACAGGGTTAGAATACACTCAACAACATAAAGAGCAAGACAGTACCACTGGACACTAGTAGTTCTACAACAGCAAGGCCTGAACTTCCCAATGCAGGTGAAGCAGAAGAAAATAACCTCAAAAATAACTTTATAAAGATGATTAAGGTCTTTAAATGGGAAATAAAAATTAATTTAGAGAAATGGAGGAAAAGACAAGAAAAAAATGGGAAGAAATCAACAAATTCCTTAAAGAAAATCAAGAAATAGCAGTCAAACAAGTGAAAGAAATAGTTCCTGACTTGAAAACTGAAATAGAGTCATTAAAAAATAAACAAACCAAAGGAAATAAGGAGATAGAAAATCTGAGAAAACAATCAGGAACTACAAATGTAAGCATAAACAACAGAATACAAGAGATAGAAGAGAGAATCTTAGGCCTTGAAGACATGATAGAGGAAACAGATACACCAGACAAAGAAAAATGCTAAATCTAACAGAATCTTAAGACAAAATGCCAGGAAATATGGGACACCATAAAATGGCCAAACCTAAAAATAACTGGAATTGAAGAAAATGCAGCTCAAAGGCACAGGAAATATATTCAACAAAGTCATAGAGGAATGCTTTCCTAACCTAAAAAAAGTCATACTTATGAAAATGCAAGAAGCTTAAAGAATACCAAAAAAGAACATCCCTTCATGTCTTATCAAATCATTATAAAATACAGAGTAAATAAAGAATATTAAGAGCTACAAATAAAAAAAAACAAGTAACATATAAAGACAGACCTAAAAGAATTACAACCAACTTCTGAGAAGAAACAACGGAACTCAGAAGGTCAGGCTAAGAGACCATGAATGCCATACAGACTACTATACCCAGCAAAGCTTTCATTCAGCATAGATGGAGAAAACAATATATTCCATGATGAGACCAGATTTAGTCAATACCTATCTACAATCCAGCCCTACAAAATGTTCTAGAAGGAAATACAAGAAGAGATACAAGGAACATACCTAAACCTAATAAAGGCAATATACAGAAAATCAACAGCCAACCTCAAACTAAATGGCAAGAAACTCAAAGTGATCCTACTGAAATCAGGAACACGAAAGAACACTCTCCTTATGTATTCAGTATAGTACTTAAAGTTATAGCTTATAGCTAGAGCAATAAGACAAAAATTGAAGATCAAGGGAATTCAAATTGGAAAAGAAAAGTCAAACTTTCATTATTTGCTGATGATATTATACAGAAGTGACCCCAAAAATAACACCAGGAAACTCCTACAATTGATAAACACCTTCAGTAATGTAGTAGGATACAAGATTAATTCAAAAAATCAGTAGTCCTCCTATATATATATATGCTAAGTGGTCTGAGAGAGAAATCAGAGAAACATCATCTTTTTTAAAAAAGTTATTTATTTGTATTTTATGTATGAGTACACTGCATGAACACCTGCAGGCCAGAAGAGGGTGCCAGATCTCATTACAGATGGTTGTGAGCCACTATTTGGGTGCTGGGAATAGAACTCAGATCCTCTGGAAGAGCAGCCAGTGCTCTTAACTGCTAAGCCATCTCTCCAGCCCCCAAGAAACATAATCTTTTCAATAGCTACAAATGACATAAAGTATCTTGGGGTAACTTTAACAAAACAAGTGAAAGACCTGTATGAGCAGAACTCCATACCTCAAAAACATTACTCTACTTCATATAGAAAAGCAAAAACCCAACTGGCCTTGGTGAGCTCTTATTAGCTCAGTCCCCTTGTATCAGTGGGTGAACACTCCCCTCACGGTACTGACTTCCTTGATCATGTTCTCCCTCCTTCTGCTTCTCATTTGGACCTTGGGGGCTCAGTCCAGTTCTCCAGTGTGGGTCTCTTTCTCAATCTCCATCCATCGTCGGAAGAAGGTTCCCTCTGATCCTGACTTCTCTGGGAGTGAATGAGCACGTGATCAAACTGGACTCTCAGAATGTGGCTGACATGGGGGCTTTCTGAGACGCCATTGATAATGTCACTGGGACTTGTTTTGTCTGCATGTACTGGCTTTTTGGGATCCTAATCTCTTTGGATGCTCACATTCCTAGACCTGGAGGGAGGGAGAGAAACTTGAACTTCCCTCAGGGCAGGAAACCCTGATGGCTCTTAGGACTAGAGAGGGAGAAGAAGAGGGAGTGGGGGGAGTGGGAGGGTATTGGGAGGAGGGGAGGAAGTGGAAATTTTTATAAATTAATAATAAAAAATGAAAAAAAGCAAAAAACCCAGGATAACCAAAACAATTCAGTATAATAAAGTAACTTCTGGAGGCATCACTATCACTGACTTAAAACTTTAGTATAGAGCTACAGTAATGAAAACCACTTGATATTGGCAGAAAGACAGACAGGAGGACCAATGGAATCAAATTGAAGGCCTGGAAATCAATCTATGTACCTGTGAACATACGATTTTTGACAAAGAAGCCAAAATTATATGATGGAAACAAGAAAGCATCTTCAACAAATGGTAATGATATGACTGGATATTGACTCAAGTCCAAAGGAATCAAAGACCTCCACATAAAGCCAGCCACAGTGAACCTTATAGAAGATAAAGTGGGAAGTAACCTTAAAAACATAGGCACAGAAAACCACTTCCTAAATATAACCCCAGAAGCACAGACATACAGAGAAACAATTAATAAATGGGACTTCCTGAAACTGAAATGCTTCTGTACAGCAAATGACATGGTCAATAAAACAAAAAGGCAGCCTACAGAATGAGAAAAGATTTTCACTAACCCCACATCAGACAGAGGGCTGATCTCCAAAATACACGACGAACTCAAGAGAATAGATATCGAAAGAACAAAAATTCCAATAAAAAAAAATAGAGTACAGACCTAAACAGTGAACTCCCAACAGAGGAATCTCAAATGGCTGAAAGACACTTAAGGAAATATCAACATCCTTAGTCATCAGAGAAATGCCGATCAAAACAACTCTGAGATACCATCTTACACATGAAAGAATGGCCAACATCAAAATTGCTGATGACAATTAATGCTGGAGAGGATGTGGAGTAAAGGGAACACTTCTGCATTCCTGATAGGAGTGCAAACTGATACAATCAGTTTGGAAATCAGTATGGCAATTTCTCAGAAAATTATGAATCATTGTATCTCAAGAACAAGAATACCACTCTTAGGCATATACCCGAAGGATGCTCAATCATACCACAAGGAGATTTGCTCAACCATGTTTATAGCAACATTATTTGTAATGTCCAGACCTGGAAACAGTCTCAATGCTCCTCAACTGAAGAATGGAGAAGGGTACATTTACACAAAACATGGCATCTTGAACTTTTCAGAAAAATGCATGGAACTAGAAAAAAAACATACTGAGTAAGGTGATCCAGACCCAGAAAGATAGTTATAATATATACTCACTCATAAGTTGCTTTTAGACATATAAAGCAAAGAATAACCAGCCTATAATCCCCAACCTTGATGGAAAACCTAAGGGAGAAATAAATGGACCTGACTAGGAAGGAGAAAAAGACAAGATCTCTAAGTCAACTGGGAGCATGGAGGTCAGAGGGGGAGAGCGGAAGGGGAGAAAGTGATGTAGGAGGGACATCTGTCTATGTGTTACTTTCATTGGTTAATAAAGAAACTGCCTTGGCTTTTGATAGGACAGAAACTTAGATAGGCAGAAGAGACAGAAGACAATGCTTGGAAGAAGGCAATGAGGCAGATGCCAGATCAGATATGCTGAATCTTTCCCGGTAAGCCACGACCTCATGGTGCTACACAGATTATTAAAAATGGGTTAATAAAGATGCAAGAGCTACCCAATAAGGGGCTGAAACTAATGGGCTAGGCAGTATTTAAAAGAATACAATTTCCATATAATTACTTGGGTAAAACTAGCCAGGTGGCGGGAAGCAGACCACCACTCCTTTTGCAACAAGAGAGGAGGAAGGAAAGGGAGTAGGGAATATATATGTAGCACAATTAAAAATAATAAAATACAAACTAGATTTCAAATCCAAGTGTTTATGAGCTTGAGATAGATAGTAAAGGATATATATTTAATTTCAAGGTTACCATTCAGGGAAAATAGCAGAATGATACAAATTAAAAGAAGTCATGCATATAATCTAGCACACAGGGGAGCTTAAAATGTACTATTAGTAAATATGTTGTTAAAATTTCTTTCCCTCAGAAAAAAGAAACATATTCTAGTATATATATATATATATATATATATATATATATATATATATATATATATATTTGCTTTTCAGTCAGTGTTACTTTTTGGTGAGGTTTAGGCAGTGCAGCCCTTCCAGAGAAAGTATGTTAAGGAGGTGAGCTGTGATATTAAAAAGACTTGTCACACTTCTAGTTTATTTTCTATGTTTCATGCTCTTCACCGAGGATGTGAGCTCTTAGCTCCCTGATCTGCTTCCACACTTCTCAGGCTTGATGGACTCATGCCGCTGGAACAGTAAGACCATAGAAACCCTTTACTCTACAAGTTATTTTCATTGTGCTATGTTGTCACGTCAAGAGATAATAACTAACACCCCTCCATCCTTCCTAACTTACACTTAGGCCTTCTGTTTCTTGTACATGTAGATGTCAGAGACACCAATTACCAGTAGCATTTTGGGTCCAAGGAACATAGCTACAAGGATTTCAGCAATATCTGATGTCTTCAGTTTTGGAGATCATGTGGTAGGAGGAACCATTAGAGAGGACATGTGGAGTTTATCATCAGAGACCTTTACCTGGGTCATTTGCGTACCCAAGCCCACCAAAACTCTGAGGAATTTGAATCTCTGCCCTATCCCAGCTTCAATATTTCAAAGATGTTATAGTAAAGCTATTTCCAGTTCCCTGATGGTCCTAAAACTGGTCACCATGTTGCCCTTCTAGAGAGACTAGGGAAGGATTTGTACTCAATGCCACATAGCACTTGCTTTTATGAACAAAAATTCCCATAAAGAAGCTGAACCTTCAAACTGTACCTTTTGTGATTATTATTAACTTTTTGAAATTTATTAAATTGGAGTGTTTGACATGTATCAAGTCCAAAGTCAAATTATCTTGGGCCATATTCAGCCCTCTTAATAGCCATATATTGCTTTCCTCTGTACTTGACATAACAGATTTATGAGAATTAGATAGATAATTTGAATGTACAAGCAGAATATTAGTTTCCCTTTAGAATATATTTTCATAGCAGACCATTAGCTTCCATTAACCAAGATACCAAGGGTGTCATCAGATGGCATCTGAAGCCTCTACCAGAATTCTCTGCTGTGTTGTAACCCACCTCCTCCATGTTTCTACCAATGTGACTGCCTTGACTTATGGCCCTCTTTGTTTTGCTCCTGCAAAAACTGCTTAAAAGTTCTACAGCGACCTATGAGGTGATCTAAATCTGTGTTCCTGGGCACGATCACCCATATTTTGATCTATTTGAACTATTATGGTTTAAGTATTACTATTTACTCTTCATTGTGGAAGCTGATCTGTAAGTAGGCTCACAAGGTTAGTGGGATTCAGAGAACCTCCTCACTGCTGGTATTTAGGATGATCCCCGGGACACTGTCCTTGGACAAGACAGACTCAGTCTCTCAATTACCCAGCAATAGCTGTAACAGGACATGCACATAAAGATGGTCCATTGAAAGAAAGACAATTGACACAGTATCTTGTTTACATAAAAGCATCCTGAAAAAAATCCAGATTTGTGGCATAAGGGAGCCTGGTCAAGTGGCAAACAGCCTGATCAAAGCACTTGCAGTAAACATGCAAATGAAGGATGAAGACTCTATAGATGAGTCTATGAGAATAGATGTTACGGTTTGTGGCCTCAGCCATTATAGAGCCCATGTCCACCCCAGTGTAGATGCCATCTAAAATTTTTCTGTTATTCAGGAAAGAAGTGGTGTTTTAAATTTTGAAATTAATCAAAGGTTAAAATTTGGTTTTAGGAATAGAAACAGACTGGTTAGGTTGTACGTTGGTTGTAGTGATTCCTAACATGTAAGTTGGGTTCTTAGGTTCGATCCCAAGCACAACAGCATCTACAACAACAGCAACAACAGCAACAACAACAACAACAAGCAACCAGTCTAGCAGTCAATGTCTATAATACTAACACTAGCAAGGTGTAAATAAAAGTATCAGATGTGTGAGTTCTTACTTGCCCAGGTTTCCTGTGACATTGTCTATAACTGGTAGTTGTAAATGTACTCCTACCTCAAGCTAGATTTGCTTAGGAAGATCATTTCAGCTAAGGAATTGTAAAGATACGGATACTCTGTTAGTGTATCTGTGGCGGATCAACTTGATTGTTAGTTGAGATGGTAAGGAGCGTGTGGGTGGCACCATTTCATTAGACACAGGGTTCCACACTGTGTAAGAAGAGTCCTTGGGATGAATACCAGAGCTTCAGCCATACTAAGGACCTGCTCTGTTCCAAGGTGATAGCTGTGTCCCAGACACAGACATTAACTATTTATCATCCTTGCTTTGTTGTTTTTTTTACTTTTTGGGGGGTCATTTTTTTGGCAGGATTTGTCTTTCTGTTTTATCCCTTGTTCTATGGTCTCCAGAGTTTAGCAAAGATCCTCCCCCATTAAATGAGGAAGGGCAAAGCCAAGTGGGATTGTCATTCTGGACAAAGAAAGGCAATTATCAATGTATTTTATATTTTCTATCATTTGCTTTGCTGGCTTCCTCTGGAAACTTTGCAAATCTAGGGAAAATTTTTTTACATTTACTCAGGAAATAACATCATAGAAGGGCCACAATGCTGGAACCCTTCCTGTTTCACCCAGTCATTTGCTTTCTCTTATTTCACCTGCACACTAAAAGGTCTCATCTGTGCCAAGCCTGAGTTTAACATTGTGAGCTCACTAGTCTGCGTCTCTAAATGGGCTTCAGTCGGACTTAGTTTGAGGTTGAAAACACTGATTACCCTCTGCAGAAAATGCTAAAGGTGGTTCATGTCCTCATTGTTATTCATCAGAGATACAGACAGAAGCTAGTTGAACAGACAGTAACACTTCCTGGTTGAAAACATACATTTGAGTGGGCTAGTGGGAGGAAGGCACTGTGCTGTGCAGATGTCCTGTCCTGAGGTTAGTATGTGTGATAGGCTGCATTTGGAAATATCATACACATTTGTATTTCTTCATATGTGGCTCTTCAAATGTGCATCAAACCAGGAGTGTAATCAAGTGTCAATTGAAGTCATTCTATTTAAATGTGAGCACATGTGAAGTTCCTATAGATTTGCGAAACCAACCACTCCTTATCAGGATTGTTTTGTTCATCTTGACATTGTTCAGTTTCCAGTGACCAAACCTTTTGTGGGATTAATATCAGACTGCACATGGGTAGACAATTTACACAGGCCAAATGACAAAACTCGTCTCACCCCAACAGGTGATTAATTTGCATCCCAATCTTCATCTGATGTGCATCAATGTCCCCTTCCATAAAAACTGAACAAAAACATCACCATAGAAAAATAAAAATGAAGGTAGACTCCTATGCCTAAATAGGTGTTTACAAATCCTGTGTATTACTGCACCTGTTACTAGATGTGAGATCATATATTTATTCTTTGCCACTGATAGCTGTAGCAAAATCCATAAAGGTGTAAGATGGCATGCCTGTAGATTGTCTTTGCCCCTACTCTGAAAAACCTATGTAAGGAGCAGAGCCTCTATCCTGGCAGTTTTCATCCTTCCTAATACTGCAACACTTTATTTCTCATGTGGTGGTCCCATCAACCATAAAATTATTTTTATTACTGCTTCATCATTGTAATTTCACTGCTTTTATAAATCATAATATAAATATCTGATATTAGTCTGCTGTGAAAGTTCTGTTCAACCAGCAGACAAGTTGTGAACGACAGGCTGAAAAACACTGTTCTGTACCCTGACATCCTCCTCTTTCTTAGTGATCTTACTCAGTTGTCCAGTGGCTTTTGCAGCACAATCAGGACTGCAAGCACTTCCTCCAGAGGGGCTAATTATAGAGAGCAGATGTCCATGAGAAGGTTGAAGGACAGAGCTCAGCAACATACTGTGTCATTGAGGTTGAGTTCTGAGTGAAAGAGGAAAATATCAGACCTCAGAGATTGTTCTTCTGTAGTCCTGTGATATATATGAGAGTTGTGCCATGAAATTGGAGTTGAACAGTTTTCTGCCTTGGTTGGATGTTGGGGACCCTGGGGTCTCCTCCCTGAGAAATGTCCCTGACATTTCTCATAAGAGAAATATTCATAAGAAATACCAATTACTTATTCTCTAGGGTATTGTGTGCAGCATGGTGGCCACTGATATTTTGAATCATAAGGGATGGTTCTGCCTCAGCTTGTTTATGTAACAGGTCTATCAAGGGACTAATCATGAATATCTCCTGTTGTTTCATAAAATGTATCTGAGGAATTTTAAACCCAAGCTGCATATTAGAACATTGTGGAAACATTTAATATTTCAGATACCAAAACCCATATTGGATCAAATAAATTGGATTTTAGATTTATCTCAGTTTCCCATATTATTCCAAAGAGAAAAGAGAAACCAGGTTGAGAATCACCAACTCCCTACCCCCAACTTAATTGATAACTAAGGCCTGGAGAGGGAAAGTAAGAGTCCAAGGTCACATGGCTTCTGAGTTACAAAGCTCACATTGATGAAACATTTCCTACAAGTAAGGAGTTTCTCTAAATGTGTTATATGACTTCACTCCTTCAGCATAGCAGGCCTATATACTGTGCTTGCAAGGAGAGTCTGTCAAGTGAGTCCCCAGGTGGAGGGTTGACTTCACTCCTTCAGTATAGCAGGTCTATATACTGTGCTAGCAGGGAGAGTCTGTGAAGTGAGTCCAACCCTGTGGAGCATTTCCCTGGGCACACATGGGAGAGGAAAGTAATGGGATGCATATTGGGATGCCTGTGCAGACACTGTCTCAGTCCTCTCCCCTGCACACCACTGCACTATAGCTGCCTTGGAATGTCACTTATATCACCGTCTAGAATGTGTCCATACCCTTGACCAGGGAACATGGCTGTTATCATCACAGGAAGTGATGACATAGCCTCCTGATGCTAGTTTCTCAGTAATTCTCGGGGTAGTCATAGCACTCTGGAAAAGTGGGTTCAGGTATCCAAGTTCTACAGAAGGGGAAACTGTCATTCAAATCCAGCAAATTATCTAAATTGCACAATGATGATGTCATGTTGATTCTTGTGTGCTGTTTTCCATGTGATATGCAGAGGGCCGAGCATCTCCCTCTAAAGGATCTGTGATCATCACCATGCCACACTGAGGACACTGAGGCTGGAACAGGGACTCTGTCCCTCTTCCCTGCTGTGTCTCAGAGATCATTTCCTGTGCCTCACTTTCATTTACCACAACAAAGTAACTGTTCTCATTTCTGTAATTCTGCCTCTGTTTCCTCTTCTTCTCTAAGAATCAAACTTGAGGAATTCTAGCCCACATTCCCATTCCAGGTAACTCCAGAAAGGAGGCTCTTTTTCAAGGGGCTCCTGCAGAACCTGATTTTCTCCTTATTCCATGGATAGCCCACATTTTCAAGACTGGACCAAAGAGGCAGCTATGTCAATCAGAGAGAATAAGCTATGTAGGAGGAATGCCATGTATGCTGTGTTACTCTATGAGGCAGGGTGATTTAGTCAAACTTATATAAAATTATGCAAAATTATATAAGTAATTTTCTCAAGGTTCCATTATTTGTTGAACTGGAAATCCTAAATTCCTAGATAAAATTTTTTTAAGAAAAAATTGAAGGGCTGGAGAGATGGCTCAGAGGTTAAGAGCATTGCCTGCTCTTCCAAAGGTCCTGAGTTCAATTCCCAGCAACCACATGGTGGCTCACAACCATCTGTAATGGATTCTGGTGCCCTCTTCTGGCCTGTGGGTATACACACAGACAGAATATTGTAAACATAATAAATAAATATTTTTTTTAAAAAAGAAACAAAAAATTTATATCGCCTGGGGAGAGGTATTTGCCAAAACTGGTGACGAAGTTGCAGGTGTTTCCCTAGAACCACATCTTCCGTAAAGAAAATATTAATGATCTTCCACCTTCATTTACCTGGGTGATAGAAGGTGTTTTGTAAAATAAGTGCAGGTGGATCTTAAGGACGGAGGAAGCCTGAGATACCCTTCCGTGATGACTCTGTAAACTGTGTCTCGCTAATTTCTCATGCCTCCGTACTGGTCAAGATAGGGAAAGATAGTTTCTATGTTGGGGCCTATGGGCTCTGACAGTTGCAAAAGTAACAGTTGAGCTGTAACCAAGACACAGAACACAGCCAACTCATATATTCAAGATCAATCAGACACAAACATGCAGTAGCCAAATTCATGCATTCAAGGCAGACAGACAAACCATTTCTTACTTCTTTCAGCTGTAATTTCAAGGAGGCAGCACAGAATCTAATTCCCATGGTGTTGTAGTAGAAGTGACTGCCTACTTTCCTGCTGAAAACTGGGTTTTTAAGCTTCCCAGGGGCCCCAAATTGTGGGCTCCAGTCTCAGTTTACTGAAGTTAAATTGTAGTCCTCCAAGAGTAGCACATTCTCTCTCTCTCTCTCTCTCTCTCTCTCTCTCTCTCTGTCTGTCTGTCTGTCTTCCTTTCTTTTTTAAATTTTTGACATGCAGTAGTATGAGATCTAGGGGCATAAGAGAAGTTGAGGTAGTTTGCCCCATAATCTCAAACTATAATACAAGACAGAGACCAACAGAGAAAAGCAACATCAACAGAACAATGAGAAAGAGAAACTGAATGCAGACAACAGAGATGAAATGAACAAATAAGACAGATGAGACAACAATAAGACAAAGAGAAAAGACTGACAAATAAGACATCATTCAATAAAGACAGGATCCCTGTTCTTGTGACCTGGGATCCAGGTCTAAGCCAGGGAACCCTGAGATCCTGCTCCACCTGGGACACTGATCCCCGGACACTGCACCTCCTGGGACAGATGTAGTCTCTCACACAACCACAACTAGGACCCACTGGGGAAAGAGAGGTATCCCTCATTTTCCCTGGACTCAAGGAGTGCTGGCCTGTCTGGCCTCCATATTGAGTCCAAACCCTGGCACCGAAACCATAACAAACTCCAGAGGACTCTGACTTTGCCTATTGGACATCTTGATTCTGATCCTCAATGGGGCATCTTTTGCAGCTTCCAAATGTTAACCTAGCCTGTTATATGCCACAGGAAGAAGGGAGAAATTCAGAGTTCAAAGATCTTAATATCACTGCATAAATGGGTCACTCATGGATCAGGGTTTCAGGACAAAGACACAGGAACCTTGATTATCCTGGCTGCCCAGAGCAGGAGCAGAAGTTGGGTGGATGAACAAACACACAAACCATGAACCTTTATTGCTAACATACCTTATACTTTTCTGTTCCTTGGATGAACTCCTTCACAGAAGCAGATAGGCATCCTTTTATGACAAGACAGATTCAAGTTTTCCCTTATTCTCTGGGCCTTCTGTAAACATGGAGAGGGGTTTTCATGCACAGAAACACTTGATTTTCCTCAATACAGGATTTTTTAAAATTAATTAATTTATTTGTTTATAAAAATTTTCACTTCCTCCCCTCCTCCCCATACCCTCCCATTCTCCCCACTCCCTCTCCTCCTTCCCCACACTCTCTCTCCTCCTCCCTCTCCAGTCCTAAGAACAGTCAGGGTTTCCTGCCCTGTGGGAAGTTCAAGTTCTTCCCCTCTCCCTCCAGGTCTAGGAAGGTGAGCATCCAAACAGACTAGGATCCCAGAAAGCTAGTACATGCAGACAAAACAAGACCCAGTGCCATTGACAATGGCTTCTCAGTCAGCCCCCATGTCAGTCACATTTAGAGACTCCAGTTTGATCACATACTCATTCAGTCCCAGTTCAGCTGGCCTTGGTGAGATCTCATTTGATCAGTCACCTTGTATCCGAGGATGAACGCATCCCACATGGTTCTGATTTCCTTTTTCATGATCTCTCTCCTTCTTCCCCTCATTTGGACCTTGGGGTCTCAGTCCAGTGCTCCAATGTGGGTCTCTCTCTCTATCTCCATCTATCGTCAGATGAAGGTTCCCTCTAGTCCTGCCTTTCTTGCTCACGTTCACCCTCCTTCTGCTTCTCATTTGGACCTAGGGAGTAAAGTCCAGTGTTCCAATGTGTGTCTCTATCTCTATCTCCATCCATCGCCCGATGAAGGATGTATGGTGATATACAAAATATTCATCAGTATGGTTATGGACCAGGGCCAGTTCAGGTATGCTCTTCTCTGCTGCTCAGGGAACAATCTGGGGAGTCTTCCTTGGGTCTGGGAAACCCTCCAGAATCAAGACTCTTGCGAACACTAAAATGGCTCTCTTAGTTGAGATATATACTTCCCTAGTCCCATATCCATCCTTCCTCCCCCCTCCCATTCCCCCAAGCCATTCCCAATCCTCCCCCTCTCCCTTCTCTCTAACCATCTCCTTTTACTTCCACCGCCATCCCCCACCTCCGCATCCAAGATTGCCTGGCAATCTTGTCTACTTCCAATATCCAAGAGGATAACTATCAGATTTTCTTCATGTTCACCTTCTTATTTAGCTTCTTTAGGATCACGAATTATAGGCTCAAAGACCTTTAACTATGGCTAGAATTCACTTAGGAGTGAGTACATACCATATTCCTCTTTTTGGGTCTGGGTTACCTCACTCAGTAAAGAGTTTTCTATTTCCATCCATTTGCATGCAAAATTCAAGATGTCTTTGTTTTTTACCGCTGAGTAAAACTCTAATGTGTATATGTTCCACACCTTTTTTAACCATTCTTCTATTGAGGGGCACCTAAGTTGTTTCCAGGTTCGGGCTATTACAAATAGTGCTGCTATGAACATAGTTGAACAAATGCTTTTGTAGTATGATAGGGCATCTCTTGGGTATATTCCCAAGAGTGGAATTGCTGGGTCCTGAGGGAGGTTGACTCCCAGTTTCCTGAGAAACCACCACACTGATTTCCACAGTGGCTGCACAAGTTTGCATTCCCACCAACAATGGATGAGTGTTCCCCTCATTCCACATCCTCTCCAGCATAGGCTATCATTGGTGTTTTTGAGTTTGGCTATTCTGACAGGTGTAAGATGATATCTCAAAGTTGTTTTGATTTGCATTTCCCTGATCACTAAGGAGGTTGAGCATGTCCTTAAGTGCCTTTGGCCATTTGAAGTTCATCTGTTGAGAATTCTCTGTTCAGTTCAGTACCCCATTTTTTAATTGGGTTAATTAGAGTTTTAGTATCTAGTTTCTTGAGTTCTTTGTATATTTTGGAGATCAGACCTTTGTCTGATGAAGGGTTGGTGAAGATCTTCTCCCAGTCGGAAGGTAGCCTTTTTGTCTTACTGACAGTGTCCTTTGCTTTATAGAAGCTTCTCAGTTTCAGGAGGTCTCATATATTCATTGATTCTCTTATTGTCTGCACTCCTGGGGTTCTGCTTAGGAAGTGGTCTCCTGTGCCTATATCATGTAGACTACTTCCCACTTTGTCTTCTATCAGGTTCAAAGTGGTCGGATTAATGTTGATGTCTTTAATCCATTTGGACCTGAGTTTTGTGCATGGTGATAGATATGGATCTACTTTCATTCTTCTACAGGTTGACATCCAGTTGTGCCAGCACCATTTGTTAAAGATGCTATTCTTTTTCCATTGTATACCTTTAGCTCCCTTGTTGAAAATCAGGTGTTCATAAGTTTGTGGGTTAATACCCGGGTCTTCTATTCAGTTCCATAGGTCGACTTCTCTGTTCTTATGCCAATACCAAGCTGTTTTCAATAGTGTTGCTCTGTAATAGAGTTTGAAGTCAGGGATCGTAATGCCTTCAGAAGTTCCTTTATTATATAAGATTGTTTTGGCTATCCTGGGTTTTTTGTTTTGCCATATAAACTTGATTATTGTTCTCTCAAGGTCTGTGAAGAAGATTGATGGGATTTTGATGGGAATTGCATTGAATCTATAGATTGCTTTTGGTAGAATTGCCATTTTTACTATGTTGATTCTCTCAATCCAAGAGCGGGGGAGGTTTTTCCATTTTCTGGTATCCTCCTCAATTTCTTTCTTCAAGGACTTAAAGTTCTTGTCAAATAGGTCTTTCACTTCCCTGGTTAGAGTTACCCCAAGATATTTTATACTATTTGTGGCTATCATGAAAGGTGATGTTTCTCTGATTTCCCTCTCTGCTTCTTTATCCTTTGTGTATAGTATGGCAACCAATTTTTTTGGAGTTGATCTTGTATCCTGCCACATTTTTAAAGGTGTTTATCAACTGTAGAAGTTCTTTGGTAGAGTTTTTGGAGTCGCTTATGTACACTATCTTATCGTCTGCAAATAACGGAAGTTTCACTTCATCCTTTCCAATTCGAATCCCCGTGATCTCCTTATGTTGTCTTATTGTTATTGCTAGAACTTCAAGCACTATATTGAAGAAGTATGGAGAGAGTGGACAGCCTTGTCCTGTTCCTGATTTTAGTGGAATGGCTTTGAGTTTCTCTCCGTTCAATTTGATGTTAACTGTCGGCTTGCTATATATTGCTTTTATTATATTTAGGTATGATCCTTGTATACCCAATCTCTCCAACACCTTTATCATAAAGGGGTGTTGAATTTTGTCAAATGCTTTTTCAGCATCCAATGAAATGATCATATGGTTTTTTTCTTTCAGTTTATTTATATGATGGATTACATTGATAGATTTGATATGTTGAACCAGCCCTGCATCTCTGGGATGAAGCCTACTTGATCATAATGGATAATTTTTCTAATGTGTTCTTGGATTCAGTTTGCCAGTACTTTATTGAGAACATTTCATTGATGTTCATGAGTGAGATTGGCCTGTAATTCTCTTTCTTGGTTGTGTCTTTGTGTGGTTTTGGTATCAGGGTAACTGTAGCTTCATAAAAGGAGATTGGCAATGACTCTTCTGTTTCTATATTGTGGAATACATTAAGGAGTATAGGAATTAGCTCTTCCTGGAAGTTCTGGTAGAATTCTGCATTGAAACCATCTGGTCCTGGGATTTTTTTGGTAGGGCGATTTTTGATAACAGTTTCTAATTCTTCACGACTAACAGGTCTATTTAGATTGTTCACCTGTTCATGGTTCAACTTTGGTATATGGTACTTATCTCAAAAAATGTCCATTTCTTTTACTTTTTCCAACTTTGTGGCATATAAACTTTCATAGTAAGATCTAATGATTCTCTGAATTTCCTCTGTGTCTGTGGTTATGTCCCATTTTCATTTCTGATCTTATTAATTTGCATGTTCTCTCTCTTCCGTTTGATTAGTTTGGATAGGGGTTTGTCGATCTTGTTGATTTTCTCCAAGAACCAGCTTTTTGATTCATTGATTCTTTGGATTGTTTTCTGTGTTTCTATTTTGTTGATTTCATCCCTCAGTTTGATTATTTCCAATCTTTTACTCCTCCTGGGTGAATCAGCTCCTTTTTTTTCTCGAGCTTTCAAGTGTGCTGTTTAGTCTCCAATGTGTGCTTTCTCCGTTTTCTTTAATTGGGCACTTAGTGCTATGAACTTTCCTCTTAGCACTGCTTTCATAGTGTCCCATAGGTTTGAGTATGTTGTGTCTTTATTTTCATTTAATTCAAGGAAGACTTTAATTTCTTTCTTTATTTCTTCCTTGACTCAGGGGTGATTTAGGAGTTGACTCTTCAACCTCCATGAGTTTGTTGGGTTCCTGGGGGTAGCATTGTTGTTGAATTCTAACTTTAATCCATGGTGATCTGACAAGACACAGGTGGTTACTAATATTTTTTTTGTATCTGTGGAAGTTTGCTTTGTTACCGAGTATGTGGTCAATTTCGAGAAGGTTCCATGAGCTGCAGAGAAGAAGGTATATTCTTTCCTATTTGGGTGGAATGCTCTATAGATGTCTTTTAATTCCATTTGGTTCAATACCTCCAATAATTCTCTTATTTCTCTGTTGGGTTTCTGTCTGATTGATCTGTCCATTGGTGAGGAAAGTGTGTTGAAGTCTCCTACTATTACTGTGTGTGGTTTGATGACTGCCTTGAGTTCTAGAAGAGTTTGCAACTCTTAATATCCTTTCTTTAATCTGAATGCTTTGTGTTTTGGTTATTATATGGAGAGGGGATGTTCTTTTCTGATCCAGTCTATTCGGTGTTCTGTACACTTCTTGAACCTTCATAGGAATATCATTCTTTAGGTTGAGAAAGTTTTCTCCTATAATTTTTGTTGAATATATTTTCTGGACCTTTGATCTGCAATTCTTCTCCTTCTTCTACCCCTATTATTCTTAGATTTGGTTTTTTTATTATGTCCCATATTTCCCGAATGTTTTGTGATGAGAATTTGTTGGATTTGCTGTTTTCTTTTGTCAGAGCTTTCATTTTCTCTATGGTGTCTTCATAATCTGAGATTCGTTCTTCTATTTCTTGTATTCTATTGAATATGCTTGTTCCTGAATTCTCTGTTTGTTTACCTAGATTTTTCTTGTCCAGCCAGCCCTCGCTTTGTGTTTTCTTCATTGCCTCCCTTTCAGTTTTCAATTCTTGAACTGATTCCATTACCTGTTTGATTGTTTTTTCTTGGTTTCCCAGGGTATCGTTTACGAATTTACTCATTTCTTCAATCTTTTTGTTATATTTCTCTTCTATTTCTTTAAGTGAGTTATTCATACCCTTTTTAAGGGACTCTATTGCTTTCATAATGACACTGTTTTCCACTTCTTCCGGAATAGGGTGTTCAAGTCCTTCTATCATAAGATTGCTGGGATCTGGTGTTTTCATGTTGTTTTTCAGAGTGTTGGAGGAATTCTTGCCTTGGCGCCTGCCCATCTCTTCCTTCAGATGCTCTCCCATGGCTCTTCCCTCCTCTGGGTCTTCTGCTACAGGATTAGTGCCCCTTGCTGGCCAGGAATCACTTTGCCTGCAGTCCTACCTTGGTGCAGGCAGGCTATTAAAACAAATGGACTCCCTCCCATTTGCAATATCTGCCCCGTTCCAGCAGCACCCACACAGGCTGAGTTGGAGGATTTTATGCCCCAAAAAAGGGAGAGAGGAAGGGTAGGGGTTCCTGGCTGAAAGCGTGGATGTGGTAGGAGGAGAGAGGGTTTAGCTGGGGGAAGCCACCACTTTTGAATAGCCAGGGAGATAAGGATGGTGGGAAAATTGTGTGTTCCCTTACTGGGCTTGTGAGACAGGTCAGGAACACACTTACCCCTCCACTGTATCTTCTGCTACAGGATCAGTGCCATTTGCTGGTCAGAAATCTCCCTGCCTGCAGTCTTATCTTGCTGCAGGCAGGCTATTAAAACAAAGGGACTCCCTCCCATTTGTACTCACTGCCCCATCCCAGCGGTGCCCATACAGGCTGAGTTGGAGGATTTTAAGCCCCGAAAAAGTGAGAGAGGATGGGTAGGGGTTCCTGGCTGAAAGGAAGGATGGGGTAGGGGGTGAGAGGGTTTAGCTGGGGGAAGCCAAGCTATGTAATTTTTAAAAAAAGTTTTTGTGTAGGCAATTAATTGTTCTAAAGTATGAAGGAAATGTTAATCTTATCTCTTTTAAAGGAATTATGTTTTGCTTGTCAGGCTCTTTGTATTTGGAAAAAGGGTCTCAGGTGTCATGGAAGTCTATAAGAGTTTAGCAATTTTTTTAAAAATAGAAACCAATTTAGATTACAGTCTCATTATGTAGCCCAGGTTAGCATTCATCTCATGATCTTTCATCTCCAGAGGGCTACATTGTGGGCATTGATCATCATGACCTGATGAATGGAGCTGTTGTCCCTTGGTGTTGAGTCAGGAAGAGACATTGAGAGCTCCTCAGAGTAACCCCAGCCAGTTTCTTGCCACTCAAACTTAATGTTAGTGGGATGACTAAGAGGACTAGATGACCCAGGAGATGGTGGCTCATACCTTTAATCCCAGCATTTGGGGGGCAGAAGAAGGTGGCTGTTTGTGAGTTTGAGACCGGCCTGATCTATTAAATGTGTTCCAGGACAGCAGACAGGGCTACAGAGAGAAACACTGTAAAAAAAGGACTGATTGATTTTTGAGCCAGTGTCTTGCTATATAATGCTGACTGGCCTGGAACTTGTTAGGAAAGCCAGAGTGGTCTCACAGAGATCTGCCTACCTCTGCCTCCTGAGTGTTAGAATTAAGGTGAATGCTGCTATGCCTGGCATTTACTTACTTTAAAAAGATGTGCCTGTGTGGGAACCTGCCTGTGGAAGGCAGAAGAGGTCATTGGATCCTCTAGATCTGGAGATACATGTAATTGTGTGCCACCTGTCAAGGGTGCCATGAGATGAAAGCTGGCCAGCAGGAAAGTAATAAACAGGAGGTGGGAGTGTGAATTGAAGGCCTCAGAAAGAATGAAAGAGAAAGGGTAAGTTTAAAAGAGACAGAGTATAGACAGTCAGATTGAAAGGGATAAAATGATGGTAAGCCATGAAAAGATGGAATGTGTATAGAGAATTTGGATTATGTATGTGTTTTTTCATCCCCAGAGATGCTCTGAGGGACACCCTCTGGAGGACTAGCTAGGAGGAAAGTAATGAAGAGGAGGTAGGAAGGTGAATTGAGGGTCTGAATAAGATAGAATGTATACAGATGTATGTTGTTGTGTTGATTGTGTTGTCTTTTGTGTTCTGGACTGGAGAAAGACACTTGATTCTGGGAACTGCTAAAAAAGGTATTTTGGCTTTAAAATATGGGCCTAAGGATTTGATACTTTGGAAAAGAGGTTCTGCTTTTGTCTCCACAGAGGAGGAGAACCTGTGAAATCATTCCAGATTCATGTGGTTTGATTCAGCGAGACCCCCTGAAATGTTGCTGTAAAATACCCCCAAGAATGCAGCACCCCCACTCAGCAGGAAGTAGCCAAACAAGTTGACTATCTCCAAATCCTTTAAGATTGTTCAAGTGGGGACCCTTCAGTTATTCCAGAGTAGCAAGCTTGCTTCCCCAAGTTCTGCTCTGCTCCATGCACCAATTTAGAGAGAGGGCTATTGCCAGTTTCCGTGATCAATCTAATCAGGGTCTCTTTTAGGGTCTGATTTATATGCTCCACCTGGTCAGAACTCTGGGCCCTATAATTTCCAACCTGCCCCAAGGGGGCTAGCCCCTGAATTACCCATTCTGTAAAAACTGATCTATTTTCTGAAGTAATCAGAATGGGGGTGTCATTCCTGGGAATGGTGTCCTCCAGAAGCTCCTAAAATACTGATTGGGCTGTTTCATGTTTGGTGGGAAAAGCATATTATTATATTTTGTCTTAGGGTTTCTTTTGCTGTGAAGAGACATCATGATTACAGCAACACTTATAAAGGAAAATATTTCATGGGCTGACTTTCCAGTGTCAGAGGTTCAGTCCCTTGTCCTCATGGTGGAACATGACAACATACAGGCAGAAATGGTGTTGGAGAGGTAGCTGAGAGTTCTACATCTTGTGTAGCAAACAGGGAGTGGTCAGTCTCACTGGTGTGGCTTGAGCATATATAAGATTTCAAAGTCATCTTCCACAGTGACACACTTCCTCCAACCAGGATATTTCTACTCCAACAAAGCACACCTCCTAATAGTGCCACTCCCTAGGAGCTTAAGGGAGCCATGAGAATTCAGCCATGAGCCCCCACAATGGAAGAAATGGGGCACCACAGGAAAACTCCAACTGTGATCCATACCAAAAAACAGGGATGTGTGTAGTACACTAAGGTAAAACTGAGGGACTGTCCTTCTACATGGGACAAAATGAGTTCTGTGTGTCCTTGTTCCCTGTTCTTGTCTTGGGGAGTACCATGTCCTTGAGGGGGCATGGTATACATCTGGCCTCCATGCTCGAGAGACAAGGGCCTCTTTTTTGGGTTAGGGTAAGGATAGCCCTGTGATTCTGGGGAATGGCCTGTTAACAGGGAAGTGGGGAAGTGGCTTTTCTGTCCTTTTCTTTTTCATGTTCTTGTATGCCACTCATCTGCATGGACATCTCTTTCGTCTGTGGAAATTTTCTCCTATTCTTTTTGCTGAGCATATTTTCCCTGAAGGATTCTTCTCATTCTTCTGTCCTCATAATTCGTAGTTGCATATTTTTCATGGTTTCCAAAGAGCTCACATGCTTCCTTCATACTAAAAAAATTAAATCACCACAAGCCTTTTATTTGAATGATTGAATTTCTCTTGTCTTATAGACCAGTTTTCTGTACAACACATTCTAATTTTGTTGCTCTTATACTGTTTTTAGTTAGCTTTATGTATTTTTAATTTCTTGGGTTGTTTATCTATATTCTAGGATTGTTTAATTCTTTATGTCTGTCTAATAAGTTCTGTTTTTATATCTTGAATTTCTTTATTTAAGGTTTTGTTTTCTGAATTATTTCACAAAATTATGTGTATCCCAAAATAATTTTGCCCTGATAAATTCACTGGTAAATTTTGTGAACACATTCAAAATCATTTTTTTGAATTTTTTGTGTTGAATTTTATTTATGTCACTCTTACTATTTGGCACTACTTTGAGATTGACCATGTTGGGGGGAACTTTGTTTTCCTGAGTTTTCCATGTAACTTCCATTTTTGTGATGGTGCTTGTTCATCTGGATTTAATTTGTTGGTGAAATGTTTCTGATACCTTTGCGTTCATGGAGTTTTGGATTGCTGTTTGGTGTTCCCAGTTGGGTTCTTCTTGGCTCATCTGTGTCTTGCTTTAGCTCAGATTGGAGACACATGTCTCTGGCAGGATTGTAGATGGATAGAGGACTAATGTGGGATGAGCTAGAGGTGCAATCCTTCTAACCTCACAAATCAGGCTTTGGGAACTGTAATGGGATATTTGGTGGGGCAGGGTTCAGTATGTCCCACATCCTTCGATCTCATGAGCCAGGTTATATGTATTACACTGGTTGTGTGCTGGTCCCTATGTGTTCACATATATTCTGACCTCATGAACCACTTTACACACAGTGCCATGGGTATATTCACTAAGGGTTTGATCAAGGTGGTAAACCATCCATGACATTGCCACAGTTCTCCCAGCCTCCTAAACTGATGTTCTTGTGATCGCTGTTGCTACTCATATGTCTCGTGTTTAACTATCTTAAGTTATATGACTGCACTCCTCTCTTTGTCTCTGTTTGTGTTAAAGACACATCCTCTGATGAGTCTTTAACATTTTAAAAATAAACTCAGATTCCTCCTGTAGAGATTGTATACATCTTTGGGCACATTTATTTTGGTGTCATTGTTTTGTTTGTTGTGACCACCCTCATTCAGTATGATTTCTCAAATACCTCTGCTTGAGATACTTCCTATGATTCCTTCATTAAAATTAGCCTCATCCCATGGAACTGTATTTTCTTTGGCTCTGGTTTATTCTCATGCATCTCTCCACTATTACAACTGCTGTTTGTTCCTATAGTGTTACAGTGCACACGTGTATCCCCGCACTCAGGAGGTAGAGGCAGGAAGATCCTGCCTTTGAGAACAAGTCCTGCAGTACTTTCCTAGTGTATTAGGTCACATGAGTAGTAAAAACACAGAGAAAGATATTGGGGTTCAAACTGAAGATCAAAGAAGCAAAGCAGTCATGCCACTAGAGAGATCTTAACTTGACCAAGGGTCAGACAAACAAAGGGGCCATCCTATAGTACTCTCCACCAACCTCAGACTCCACATTCCAGAGAGTGAGTTCCTGTCTTTTCCCTTTTGTTCTCCTCTCTCCTCCAAGTCATATCACTTCTGTCTCCACTTCCCTAGTGTGAGAATAAAGGTGTATGATCCCAACTTCTGGGATCACCTTTATGTGAGCTCTCTTTCTCATTTAGACTAATTCAATCTTGCATAACCCATGGTGGCCTTTAACTCACAGAGGTCCTTTTGCTTCTGTCTCCTGAGTCCTGGAACTAAAGGGGTATGACACCACTCACTGGCCTGTATGAATGACTAGGATGACTACTTTGCTCTCTGAACTTCAGAAGCTTTATTTATTAAAACTCAAATAATATACCACTAGAGTACTATCTATTGCTGATAAAAATCATGACAAAACCCACTAGTGTGGAAGGTTTTATTTGTCTCTCGTGTTCCATTCAAAGACTATCTTATGAAAGTTCATGTAGAAACTCAATCAAGAGGAGATAACAGATGTTTACTGGCTTGCTCTTCTGGGCTACCTCAGTTTGCTTTGTTACACATTTCAAGAACAACTTACAGGCATGGAGACACCCAAAGTGGACATGGATTTCCCATATTAGTCATTACTAAAGAGGGAGGGTAGAGAGAGCTGCTGTAACCTCCCAGCAGCTGCTGTAGGAAGTCTTACAGCCAGTGGTTTCCCATCCACGGGGGTGTCGCCTCTTATAATATATATGCTCATGTAGAGCATGTGCTGACCTTTTTTCCAGTTTCTCTGTTCAGGTTGTGAATTTTGGTTTCTAATCACTGTTCAAGCAAAGGATTCTGATTTGTGAGTCTACTGCTAAGTAAATAACCATCTATTTCTCAATTCTGAGCTAGTGTGGGATTTCTTTTAAGCATCCTTCCACAAGCAGCTGTAAAGTCACCAGCCTAGTTTCAGACACTCAGCACATCAAACCTCTTTGGTTTTGAGTCATCTTTCTGTGTAAATGAATGTTTGTGGAATCACTATCAAGTGACAGAACCCAGATCCAGAAAGACTAATGCTAGGGTTTTATTTTCATTCTGGTTTTCCTATGTCCCAAACTTCTGAGGCAAGAATAAAAGATGGAGAAGCAAAGAGCAGGGTGGGGAAGTGGGGATGCCAAGAGGAACTGACATCTATCTTTACATGTGTAGTTTTGCCTGTAGGGGAGATCGTACCTAGCAAGAGTTGAAACCTAGCCTTGTATATGTATAAAAGTCTTTTGCTGTGGGGTAGGAAATGTTTAATAGGAACAGAAACTTAGCTGTTTATGTTATGAGATAGTTTGGCTAGAGGTTTTGTGTTAACTAGTAGGGTTTACACATAGACATTTGTCTGCCTTTGGGTATATGGAAGAGAATTCATAAAAGTACCAGGCTCCTAGTTGTGTGGGGGAGGGGATGGGGAGACAGAAACAAAGAGAGAGACAGACAGAGAGAGATACAGAGAGAGAGAGAGACAGAGAGAGAGAGAGAGAGAGAGAGAGAGACTCAATATACCCCTTGTGCCATGGCCTGCACCAAAGACCAGATTTTACTTGTGCAAGAGAGGTTTCCATTTAAGAAGAGACTTTGTAATGAAAACTTGAAGCCATGCCCTGTGGATAGGTGAAACCCAGGTTTATTAAGGTTGTGAGGTGTTTTCAGTAAAAATATATTGAGTTTAAGCAAGGACCTGCCACTGAGCATCAGTAGACTCTTACAAGTCATGTTTGTTTAATATATTTTCTGTGCCTATGGATGTACACATAACTTCTGCAGGGTAAATTGTTGTCAAATTGAACTCTAGACTTTTGGTCCAGTGGGACTTATGGAAAAGGCCACTACCATATCTGAGGATAAAGAATGGAAGAGGCTTGGAACACTTCTGTTTCCAACTTTCAACAGTGGAAAACTCCAGGAGGTGATGTTGGAGAGGGCATCTTCTTATGGGACAAATATGGGGACAGGTAGAAAATAAGCCCATGGTCCCTTTTCAAGGGTCAGACCTCTGAATCACAGTTCCCCTAAGCTGGTCTTTTGTCTTCATACCCATAGGACCCATTACAAAAAATCTAACATCCTGCTCATGACTTCATGACTGGGGATGACTTGTCCTTCTGGGACCTGAGTTTCCACATTTAGTTACAGATGCTGTGCTTTGTGCTTAGATGTTCCCCATCATTGCACAGTATGGAGATATGTTGTTTAAAAAATTGAGACACGAAGAAGAGAAAGGGTAGCCCATCATTGTAAAAGAGTAAGTGGTGGTGCAGTTGATGGAACTGTAAGTACCATTGTGTCCCCTCCACTCTAGGAAAAGGACATCTGTATAGTAACCATAGGTAAACACCCCACATGTTAGTGAGATAGGAACCTTGACCCCACCGATGGTCCAGCAAATGGTTCTGCCTGTGTGGCTCCCTGCCTGGGTAGCTCAGAAATAAGAGCGGCCTCGGAAGCAGATGTTTCTTCCCATGTCTCTCTCTGCTGAGCATCCTGGAGTTTATAGCATGGATGTGATCACTGGTATGTCATCTGAAGTGAACGTTGATTCCCTCAACAACCCAGAGGATCCCTTTGTGCAGAAAGTCAAATAAATCTTAACAAGTTTGGAATTTCTTGGCCCATTTCTTTTCTGTGTAAGTAGCTACTTCCTCTCTTTTTCTTCCTTCCTCACATACTTCCATCAAAAAATATCATCCATTATTACTGAGATAGAATTCATATATAAAAATAATGTAGCCACTTATAATTTGTAATTCAGCTATTGCTCATACAAGGCAATGTGTATCCATCACCATTATTAAGCCAGGGAACATTTTATCCAAGAAAACCTGCAACTTTTCATTCCTTCTTCTATTCCTCCTTGCAATAAAAAACATCAGTTTACTGCTCCTGTAGATCTGCCTATTCCTGGTATGCCGTAAAAACATGCTATAAATATGTCATAGAATATATAGAATTTAGTGACTAGCTTCTTTCACTTAACAGATTATATTAAACAGAACCATTTGTTGCCACTCCCATGTTCTGTAGACAAATTAGATTCTATACCATCTGATGAGCATTCAACTTATTTTCAGATTCAGAGTGCTGTAAATAAGCTGTCATTGGCATCTGACATGGTTGAACACTTGTTTTCATGTTTTCTGGGTATGCACTTGGGGTGTAAATTACACCCCAAATTAGCAAATTGCATAGGAACTTCGTGTTTGAATTATTGAGATACTGAGAAGTTTTTTCTTTGGTAGACGCAGCATTTTATGTTTTGGTTAGAAGTTCATGAGGACTCCCATTAGACACCTTGGGTTATTGTAGTTTCATGATGTTCATTCCCTCCCCCGAGTGGACATTAAGTAGTACAGCACCATGAGTGGTGGGCTGTGTTTTTTCCAAGTGGTAATCACCCTCAGAGACATTCTTCTCTTTCTAAGATAAACGTCTGTGCACCCTTTGCTCCTGTGTCGCTGAATTGTGTACGCACTTGTCACTGAACTGTAAGACTGGCGTGTGTATCATGAGTAGCAGTCACTTTCCAGGCATGTAATTGGTATACTTTGTCTTTTTTAGATGGCTTTTACTGTTTGTGATAGGATGGATTCTTTGAAGTACACTTTTAAAATTTTTTATTTTTAAAATAAATTTAACATTTATAAATGTTTTAAAGTTTTATAATGTACAATTTTATGAAGTAGTGTGATTTAATCTCTAAATCACATGGTGAGAGCGGAGGTTATGAACATTTATCGTTCCCCCAGTTTCATTTTATTTGGGCACTATATTCCTGAAAACTTTTATTTATTTGTTTATTTTTTGGGATACAGGGCCCATGTTGCCCTGGCTGTTCTAGAAATTGTTCAATGAGATCCATCTGCCTCTCCCTCCAGAATGTTGGGATTGAAGGCATGTGCTCATCATGCCCATTGTAGATCAAAACTTTGACCCCCTTTTACTTAATTAGTATGCACTGTCATCAAATTTATCCCTATCTTTAGAGGAATGCAGAGAATTTAAATGCTGGTAAGGGAGGAGGAACATCATCTTCTGGACTTGAATGGCTATCACACCCTCAAACTCACATAAGCTACTCTAGATCAAGCTGATCAATATTCCCACTATAGATGTGAGAGATGCTCGCTGGGTCACACCCCTCTCTGAGGGACTTAGGGAAGAGAGTCACTGTTCAGTTTCCCATGCTGCAGTGGATGGTCCCACACCCATGCACGCGAGGGTGGCACTGAAGACATAAGAGTGTTATTAAACAATAGGACATTGTGAAAGGGAAGTCTGAGGGAAATACTGGAGAAGCTGCAGAGGGAATAGCGGGATTGGGATGATAATGTTATTTCGTTGCATGTATCTATGAAATAATCTAAGAATAACAAATGTTTCTTCCTATTTTAAGTATTCTTAATTTTGTTTTATTTCTAATCATGTATGCATATGTGTATGTATCCATGTGAGTGCCAGGCCTCTAGAATCCAGCAAAGGGAGGTGGATCCCTTGGGATGGGTGTTGGAGTTATGAAGCATTCAATGCCAAGGACTGGGCACTGCACTTGGGTCTCCTGTAAGCAGCAAATGCTCTCCACCACTTGACCATTGCTCCAGCCCATATCTTGAGTGGTTTACATTTTGATGTATTATAAAGACAGCTATTTGTTAACATCACTTTGGTATCTTCTTTTGAGTTGAATAAAAATACAAGTGGGTCCTGGACTTAGCAGAAGTTGTACTTGATATCTAATAGGAGAGTAGAAATTCAGTGAAGATTTTCATTACTCTTTCTCTTTTTATTCTGTAACTTATGATTTCATTCCTAACTCCACTATATGAGATGCTAAGTATCCCTATTTTTCCAAACCAGCTAATGGCCTTTTTCTATGAATGTGAAATACAAATGAAGCAAATCACTTTGAGTCAAATCAGAATGTAAAATGCAGTGTGACTGTCAGAATGCTCATGGTTTGATCATGTGTCAGGCTGTGGACACGTCATTTGTGCCCTTTCTCTTAATGTCTGCCATTGACTATTCTCTCTCTGCTTCAAGACATAAGAGGATTTTCTTCAGCTGATGGTAAACACTCAGGACTCCAAAGGCAAAAAGTTCCTGAAAGGTAACCCAGGGTGCTTCACAGTGTATAAATCAAGAATCCCAGGGAACTACCACAACAGGTGGTTGAACAGTGGCCGTCCTCCCTGGACTCCATACATCTCCTGACAGGGCTGCAGCAGCATGTGGGAAGAGTTCAGCTGTGAAACCAGACAAGGACATTAAGAAAGAAGAGAAGGGCCTGCTGAAGCTCATCTCTGGTGCCTCCACCAAATGTGCGCTCCCCTGCCAGCCTCACCTAGTCTGGACTTGGAACTAGGTGCAGGTCAGGTATCCTGCAGGGAGCACTGGGTCCTGAGTTGCTGCCAGTGTGCAATCATGGCTGGGCAGGCTCCTACCCCACAGATGGATATGGCCCAGTGGTCTCAGGCCCAGTGGTCTCAGTAGCCTTAGCCAAAGATGCTTTCATACCAAGGCAAGCTCCCTGGACCCCTCAGTGCCCACTGCTCCAGGACCTCAGCAAGACTGGTCCTCCCTGGTTCCTGTCATGAATTAGGCCAGATCTGTTATCTGTGAAAGGCACAGGGTGGTGTTTTCCTACCCTCCTCAGAGTGAGGCAGAGCTTGAACTTGAGGGAGATACTGAGTTCTTTCATAAAAATGAGAATATAGTGGTTCAAAGGCACATTACAAAGAATTGCAAAGATTGGCCTTTTGGTGGGGAGCTTTGTAAAAATATATGAGAAGATTCCATGTCAAGAAACGGTAACATCACAGCACAGAGCAGGGTCATAGGAAGAGTACAGATGTGGAATTCCAGATCACCAGGAACTGAGCAGAGGTGGGCACCTGACTCCAGAATCCAGGCCTGGCTACCCCTGTGAGCTGAGTGAAGGAGGTACCTTGTGTGGTTTTTGTCCCTCTGGACTCTGATGTGTGAAGTGTGCCTTGTAATGTCTAATGAACTATACAAAGAAATGCCTATATTTTGAAGATGTATAACTAAAACAGACAATTGTTTACAAGGCTTAACTGATTTATTTGCCTTTTTAAAACTTAAACTTTCTTGTAATAGCAAATTCATTGAATTATGATTTTTAAAAATAACTAATTTATGAAATGATGGCATAGAAGAAGTTAGATTTTCTCCTGTTGAGGTGAAGAGATTCTTTTGGGAATGAACTGCTCCTCCTCCTCTTCTCACTGCAATCCTCCCCTGTTTATAATTTGCTTCTTTTAGGCAAACATGCCAGTATCCCAAACAGACAGCTGAATCGGTACCAACAAGTATCTAGAGCAGGGAGACAGTGGCTCCTGGAGAGAGGAGTCAGTGGGCCCGACCATTCTGTTTTGATCAGAAATCCACCCAAAGACCTAATCCTTGATTTCTTTGTGGATTTTTCATTTTCCTAAAATGAAGTGGGTAAAGTAAGAAGAAAAATTAAGCACAACCATTGACTAAAATTATGTCTTTGCTAACATAAGCAGCTCAGTGTTTTGGTAGGAAAGGAAGAGAAATTGAAGTTGTGGCTGCTGTGTGTGAATGACTTTGAAATGCAATTCCCATTTTACCCTCAAGTGATCTGCATGCTCACAACACAGTAAAAATTGGACAGACAGTGGGGGTTAGAGATGCAGTCGTGTTGAAGTCAAAGGCTGTAAGGAACAAGGGAAAGTTTCCACTCATCCACTTTAAGTCCCCTGCCATCTTGCATGTGTTACTAGATTTACACAGTGATGTGTATTGTGCATGGTGTATACATGCCATTGCCATTATTCCTCAGAATTGATAGATACATGAGGTTTAAAAAACAAACAGCATTCCTTCTCTACTCTGGCACCATTGCTTTCCAAGATATCCTGAGTGTGCTTGCTCTGTCTCTGAAGCTGAACATTTGCCAGCACACCAGTGGTTAGTAAAAAGTCAGACTGATGTTCTGGGTGAGTTTATCCAGGAGACCACTGGCTCCTGTGACTGTGGTGAAGCTCTGCAGGACTTGCTGGGAGTGGCCGTACCCACTCCTTGGAATTGCTGGAGGGTCTAACTAAGTCCATCTCTTTATAGAAATCCTGTGACATCTGGTGGCATCTTCTTCAGGTTACATCTCAGCCAAGGATCTGGGTAGTCCTAGAAACAGCTGGAGGAAAAACAGCCTGGGAGTGAATGAGACTGTTCCATGGTTCTCCTGTGGGTAACTTAAGTAAGGAAGTCAACATACCTTTTTCTTTTCTGGGAAATAGTCACATGAATTGAAAAATCAAGTAAAGGCAACAGATTCTATTGTCCTAAAAGCACATGTAATGTGTTTGGAAGAAGAATCATTCCTGCTAACCATTTTTAATATAAAATCACCGTATATTACATTACTTTCTGTTGATTTAAAAGACACTTTACTAGGATATCCAAGTAACATAATAAGGTTTGGAGACATAGACTTTACTTAAAAAACAGCTGACATCAGCTTTCATCTGTGTGGGTTGACACCAACATGTCATTATATTCTTTACTCTCACAAATTGGTATATTTTATAGAAATTTTAAGAGAGTAAAAAGGCTACAACCAGTTAATGATTTTTTTAACCTGTCCTTTCTCCATATTTTCAGCGATGTGATTGACATATCCCTGGTCACAGTTTTCTGGTATAAATTTGCCTAAAATTTCATCTATTGGTAGTTAATTAGATGACAAAACATCTATTGGATGTTTTGGAGACAATAGATGGGTGTTGTAAAAAGGGCTTGTTACACAGTGGTGGTAATGATGAAGTTAGAATTTATCATTTTTATGTTAATTTTGAGGACTGGCTGAAAGGTTTCATTATCAAAAAATCAATTTTCAACCCATAAAAGAGCCCAGAAAGAAGGGATTGTCAGCAGATATGTATGGGGTGGGTTTATAGGATGGAGGCACTTCTGCCAAATTCCAGAAAGATGTGCACATGGATATATCTTTGGTGTCCACTGGAGCTTTCTAGATGTCCACTGGTGTACATGAACTAGAGCTTCTAGAACAGTCACAGAGACAATTTCATGCTCAGAATCTTCAGTGGTGTTAGGTCATCTGTCTGATTCTCAGTCCCTTCCAAACCCACTGATTCTGGATTTCTACCTGGGAATTTGCATCTGGGCTTCAAACAGGAAGAGCACTCTCCAGCAGTGGGGGTGATCTCTGGGAGTGAGTAATTGAACTGTGATTAACAGTTTAGTCTGCAATTTATTCTGCTCTGTGTAAATAGCATCTGGGAACCTATATGCCCTGCTCTTCTTTAATTTTCAGACCGCTGGTTTTATAACATCATCCATTCTAGGTCTGTGACACAACTATTATTAGTATTAAAACTACAGAAAGATTTTTTTCTTTTTTAGAAAGTAATTTTATTAAATTATAAAAGTTTCCATTTCCACCCCTCCTCCCAACACCCTCCCACTTCCCCCACTCCCTCTCCTCCTCCCTCTTCGTCCCTTAGGGCAGTCAGGATTTCCTGCCCTGTGGGAAGTTCAAGTTCCTCCCCCTTCCCTCCAGGTACAGGAAGGTGAGTATCCAGACAGACTGGATCCACAAAATCCAGTATATGCAGAGGAAACAAGTCCCAATGTCATTGTCAATGGCTTTTCAGAAAGACTCTGGGCCAGCCACATTCACAGAATCCAGCCACATTCAGAGAATCTGGTTGGATCACGTCCTCGTTCAGTCCCAGTCCAACTGGCCTTGGTAAGATCTCATTAGATCCGTCCCCTTGTATCAGTGGGTGATAGCATCCCTCGCAGTCCTTATTTGCTTTTTCATTTTCTTCATCCTTCTGCTCCTCATTTGGACCTTGGGGGGCTCAGTCCGGTACTCCAATGTGGGTCTCTGTCTGTATCGCCATCCATCGTCGGATGAAGGTTCTATGGTGATAAGCAAAATATTCATCAGTATGGTTATGGGCCTAGGCCATTTCAGGCACCCTCTCTTCTGTCCAGAGAACAATCTGGGGATATCTCCTTGGACCTGGGATCCCATATATAATCAAGTCTCCTGTAAACCCTAAAATGACTCCCTTAGTTGAAATATATTCTTCCCTGATCCCATAGTCATCATTCCTCTCTCCCCCCCATCCCGGTCAACCGAGCTTTCCCCATTCCTCCCCTACTCCCTTCTCTCTAACCCTCTCCCCATCCAACAACCCTCCCACCCCCCTCCCCCATGCACCCGAGGTTACCTGGGAATCTTGTCTATTTCCTAACTCCTGGCGGATAGCTAAATAATCTTCATCGGGTTCATCTTCTTATTTAGCTTCTCTAGGATCACGAATAATAGGCTCAGAGACCTTTAATTATGGTTAGAATCCACTTATGAGTGAATACATACCATGTTCCTCTTTTTGGGTCTGGCTTACCTCACTCAGTAAAGTGTTTTCTATTTCCGTCCATTTGTATGCAAAATTCAAGATGTCATTGTTTTTTATCGCTGAGTAAAACTCTTAATGTGTATATGTTCCACACCTTTTTTAACCATTCTTTTATTGAGGGGCACCTAGGCTGTTTCCAGGTTCTGGCTATTACAAATAGTGCTGCTATGAACATAGTTGAACAAATGCTTTTGTAGATTGTTAGGGAATCTCTTGGGTATATTCCCAAGAGTGGAATTGCTGGGTCCTGAGGGAGGTTGACTCCCAGTTTCCTGAGAAACTGCCACACTGATTTCCACAGTGGCTGCACAAGTTTGCATTCCCACCAACAATGGATGAGTATTCCCCTCACCCCACATCCTCTCCAGCATAGGCTATCATTGGTGTTTTTGACTTTAGCTATTCTGACAGGTGTAAGATGGTATGTCAAAGTGGTTTTGATTTGCATTTCCCTGATCACTAAGGAGGTTGAGCATGACCTTAAGTGTCTTCTGGCCATTCGAAGTTCATCTGTTGTGAATTCTCTGTTCAGTTCAGTAACCCATTTTTTAATTGGGTTAATTAGAGTTTTAGTGTCTGGTTTCTGGAGTTCTTTGTATATTTTGGAGATCAGACCTTTGTCTGATGAGGGGTTGGTGAAGATCTTCTCCCAGTCAGAAGGCAGCCTTTTTGTCTTACTGACAGTGTCCTTTGCTTTACAGAAGCTTCTCAGTTTCAGTAGATACCATTTATTCATTGTTTCTCTTATTGTCTGTGCTACTGGGGTCCTACTTAGGAAGAGGCCTCCTATGCCTATGTCTTGTAGACTACTTCCCACTTTCTCTTCTATCAGGTTCAAGGTGGACAGATTAATGTTGATGTCTTTAATCCATTTGGACCTGAGTTTTGTGCATGGTGATAGGTATGGATCTACTTTCATCCTTCTACAGGTTGACATCCAGTTATCACAGCACCATTTGTTAAAGATGCTTTCCATCTTCCATTGTATACCTTTAGCTCCCTTGTCAAAAATTAGGTGTTCATAGGTTTGTGGGTTAATATCCGGGTCTTCTATTCGATTTCAAAGGTCGATTTCTCTGTTCTTAGGCCAATACCAAGCTGTTTTCAATACTGTAGCTCTGTAATAGAGTTTGAAGTCAGGGATGGTAATGCCTCCTGAAGTTCCTTTATTGTATAAGATTGTTTTGGCTATCTTGGGTTTTTTGTTTTGCCATATAAACTTGATTATTGTTCTCTCAAGATCTGTGAAGAAGTTTGTTGGGATTTTGATGGGGATTGCATTGAATCTATAGATTGCTTTTGGTAGAATTGCCATTTTTACTATGTTGATTCTCCCAATCCAAGAGCAGGGGAGGTCTTTCCATTTTCTGGTATCCTCCTCAGTTTCTTTCTTCAAAGACTTAAAGTTCTTGTCAAATAGGTCTTTCACTTCCTTGGTTAGAGTAACCCCAAGATATTTTATGCTATTTGTGGCTATCGTGAAAGATGATGTTTCTCTGATTTCCCTCTCTGCTTCTTTATCCTTTGTGTATAGGAGTGCCACTGATTTTTTGGAGTTGATCTTCTATCCTGCCACGTTACTAAAGGTGTTTATCAGCTGTAGGAGTTCTTTCATAGCATTTTTGGGGTCACTTATGTACACCATCATATCGTCAGCAAATAACGAAAGTTTAACTTCACCCTTTCCAATTTGAAAGCCCTTGATCTCCTTATGTTGTCTTATTGCTATGTTAGAACTTCAAGCACTATATTGAAGAGGTATGGAGAGAGTGGACAGCCTTGTCGTGTTCCTGATTTTAGTGGAAAGGCTTTGAGTTTCTCTCCATTCAATTTGATGTTAGCTGTTGGCTTGGTGTATATCGCTTTTATTATATTTATGTATGATCCTTGTATCACCAGTCTCTCCAACACCTTTATCATAAATGGGTGTTGAATTTTGTCAAATGCTTTTTCAGCATCCAATGAAATGATCATATGGTTTTTTCTTTCAGTTTATTTATATGATGGATTACATTGATAGATTTGATATGTTGAACCAGCCCTGCATCTCTGGGATGAAGCCTACTTGATCATAATGGATAATTTTTCTAATGTGTTCCTGGATTCGATTTGCCAGGATTTTATTGAGAATTTTCACGTCGATGTTCATGAGTGAGATTGACCTGTAATTCTCTTTCTTGGTTGTGTCTTTGTGTGGTTTTGGTATTAGGGTAACTGTAGCTTCATAAAAGGAGGTTGGCAATGACTCTTCTGTTTCTATATTGTGGAATACATTAAGGAGTATAGGTATTAGCTCTTCCTGGAAGTTCTGGTAGAATTCTGCATTGAAACCATCTGGTCCTGGGCTTTTTTGGTAGGGAGATTTCTGATAACAGCTTCTAATTCTTCACAACTAACAGGTCTATTTAGATTGTTCATCTGTTTGTAGTTCAACTTTGGTATATGGTACTTATCTAAAAAAATGTCCATTTCTTTTACATTTTCCAACTTTGTGGCATATAAACTTTCGTAGTAAGATCTAATGATTCTCTGAATTTCCTCTGTGTCTGTGGTTATGTCCCCCTTTTCATTTCTGATCCTATTAATTTGCATGTTCTCTCTCTGCCGTTTGATTAGTTTGGATAGGGGTTTGTCAATCTTGTTGATTTTCTCCAAGAACCAGCTTTTTGCTTCATTGATTCTTTGGATTGTTTTCTGTGTTTCTATTTTGTTGATTTCAGCCCTCAGCTTGATTATTTCCAATCTTCTACTCCTCCTGGGTGAATCAGCTTCTTTTTTTTCTCGAGCTTTCAAGTGTGCTGTTAAGTCTCCAATGTGTGCTTTCTCCGTTTTCTTTATTTGGGCACCTATTGCTATGAACTTTCCTTTTAGCACTGCTTTCATAGTGTCCCATAAGTTTGAGTATGTTGTGTTTTTGTTTTCATTAAATTCAAGGAAGACTTTAATTTCTTTCTTAATTTCTTCCTTGACCCAGGGGTGATTTAGTAGTTGACTGTTCAACTTCCATGCGTTTGTTGACTTCCTGGGGGTAGCATTGTTGTTGAATTCTAATTTTAGTCCATGGTGATCTGACAAGACACAGGTGGTTACTAATATTTTTTTGTATCTGTGGAAGTTTGCTTTGTTACCGAGTATGTGGTCAATTTTCGAGAAGATTCCATGAGCTGCAGAGAAGAAGGTATATTCTTTCCTATTTGGGTGGAGTGTTCTATAGATGTCTGTTAAGTCCATTTGATTCAATACCTCCAATAAATCTCTTAATTCTCTGTTTGGTTTCTGTGTGATTGACCTGTCCATTGGTGAGAGAGGAGTGTTGATGTCTCCTACTATTAGCGTGTATGGTTTGATGACTGCCTTGAGTTCTAGAAGAGTTTCTTTTACATATGTGGGTGCCTTTATATTAGGGGCATAGATATTCAGGATTGAGACTTCTTCCTGATGAGTTGTTCCTGTTATGAGTATGAAATGTCCATCTCCATCTCTTCTGATTGATTTTAGTTTGAAGTCGATTTTGTTAGATATTAGAATGGCTACACCCACTTGTTTCTTAGGTCCATTTGCTTGGAAAACCTTTTCCCAACTCTTTACTCTGAGTAGGTGTCTGTCTTTGTGGTTGAGGTGTGTTTCTTGTAAACAGCAGAATGTTGGATCCTGTTTTTGTATCCAATCTCTAAATCTGTGCCTCTTTATAGGTGAATTGAGTCCATTGATATTAAGAGATATTAATGACCAATGGTTGTTGACTCCGGTCATTTTTTGGGGGGGTAGTAGAGTGTATGTGTTTTCCTTCTTTGAGTTGTGCTTGTGAAGGGTCGCTAGATGTCTGAGTTATTGTAGGCAGTGTTGGGAATGTTGTATTCCTTGGGATGTAATTTTCCTTCTAATATTCTCTGTAAGGCTGGATTAGTAGTTATGTATTGTTTAAATTTGTTTTTATCCTGGAATATTTTGTTTTCTCTGTTGATAGTGAACGAAAGCTTGGCTGGGTATAGTAGTCTGGGTTTGCATCCATGGTCCCTTAGTTTCCGCAGTACCTCTATCCAGGACCTTCTGGCTTTCATGGTTTCCATAGAGAAGTCCGGTGTAAGTCTGATAGGTTTACCTTTATAGGTTACTTGACCTTTTTCCTTTGCAACTCTTAATATCCTTTCTTTAATCTGAATGCTTTGTGTTTTGATTATTATATGGAGAGGGGATGTTTTTTTCTGATCCAGTCTATTCAGTGTTCTGTATGCTTCTTGCACCTTCATAGGAATATCATTCTTTAGGATGGGAAAGTTTTCTTCTATAATTTTGTTGAATATATTTTCTGGACCTTTGATCTGCAATTCTTCTCCTTCTTCTACCCCTATTATTCTTAGATTTGGTTTTTTTATTATGTCCCATATTTCCTGAATGTTTCGTGATGAGAATTTGTTGGATTTGCTGTTTTCTTTGGTCAGGGCATTTATTTTCTCTATGGTGTCTTCATAATCTGAGATTCGTTCTTCTATCTCTTGTATTCTATTGAATATGCTTGTTCCTGAAGTCTCTGTTTGTTTACCTTGATTTTCCATGTCCAGCCGGCACTCGCTTTGTGTTTTCTTCATTGCCTCCCTTTCAGTTTTCAATTCTTGAACTGATTCCATTACCTGTTTGATTGTTTTTCTTGGTTTCCCAGGGTATCATTTACGAATTTACTCATTTCTTCAAACTTTTTGTTATATTTCTCTTCCATTTTTTTACTCATTTCTTCCATTTTTGTTATATTTCTCTTCTATTTCTTTAAGTGAGTTATTCATACCCTGTTTAAGAGACTCTATTGCTTTCATAATGACACTGTTTTCCACTTCTTCCGGAATAAGGTGTTCAAGTCCTTCTGTCTTAAGATCGTTGGGATCTGGTGTTTTCATGTTGTTTTTCAGATTGTTGGAGGAATTCTTGCCTTGGCACCTGCCCATCTCTTCCTTCAGATGCTCTCCAATGGCTCTTCCCTCTGCTGGGTCTTCTTCTACTGGATTAGTGCCCCTTGCTATTCAGGAATCACTTTGCCTGCAGCCTTAGCTTGCTGCAGGCAGGCTCTTAGAACAAAGGGACTTCAGTCCCTTTGCACTCACCGCCTGTCCTGGCCTGCAGTGCCCACCCCAGCTGAGATGGAGGAATTTAAGCCCTGAAAAAGGGGGAGGGGAAGGGTAGAGGTTCCAGGCAGAAATCTGGGATGGCATAGCAGGAAAGAGGGTTTAGCTGGGGGAAGCTGCCCCTTTGGAGTAGCCAGGGAGAAAAGAATGGCAGGAATATTGTGTGTTCCCTTACCGGGCTTGTGTGGCGGTCAGGAATAACACACTTACCCCTCCATTGTATCTTCTGGTACAGGATCAGAGCCACTCGCTGGTCAGAAGTCTCCCTGCCTGCAGTCTTAGCTTGCTGCAGGCCAGCTATCAGAAAAAAGGGACTCCCGTCCCTTTGCACTCACCGCCTGTCCTGGCCCGCGACACCCCCTACAGAAAGATTTTAAAATTTTCATATTTTTTCCATATTTCTAGTTATTATCCTGTATGGGAAAGTTTTTCAAGCCTTACTTATTTGCTTTTTTAAAAAAAAAGACATTTTAATACAATCATTCAAAAATATATTCATTCATTACTAGTGGTGTGGGTCTTCCCACATCAATGAATATAATCCCACATGGTAATGTCCAGTCTTGACTCCTAGGCTATCCTAGATCCTGTCAAGTTGTCAGTCAGTATTAACCACTGCATTTCTTTGTTTATAGGTATGAAAAGATAGGGTGTGGTGGGTAGAGCTACACATTTGTATTGGTTGAGTCTGATCCAAAAAGACAGATGTGCCACAAGGGGGCACCGGAGTGGAATTCAGTCCCAGTGACTCTGGACCTTCTTCCTCTGTTCTTCCCTAGACAGCTGAGAGCCCCATCTGAATTTCTTCTCATCTCCACTGGGATGTTCTGCTATGATGTTCATTATCTACAATGTTATTTTCTTTTGATCTAAATCTGATATTGACGTCACAGCCCTATCAGTTTTTTGTATTTTCCCTGGCTGTAAGCCTACCAGAATGTCTATTTCCTTTATTATGTTATACTGGCAACCCACCACGATGTGCAGAAGAAACTTCAGGATGAGATTGACAGAGCTCTGCCCAGTATTGTGAGTGGATGATACCCAGAGAAGGCACTCATAGGAAAAGAATTAGCAAGAACATGACCCATCAGTCTCAATAAGAATTTTTACAGCAGGCCATGCATTGGTTCTCCCACCCAACAAGAGTCTAAGATAAATAGGGGAGGGACATAGGAGATGAACGCAACCCATAGAAATACACAATCTTTAATATCCTGGCTCTGATGTATCTTTTTCTGTTATTACAATAATACTAAGTAAAAGACACACAGAAAACCTGGGTGACCCTTGAAAATAAGCAGCAGTCCCCCAGGTGTCTGGATAGTTATCTCTGTTGATGTCCACAGGGTGCTGTCCCCACTATATGGTGGTTGGCTGGCTGTCACTTGTCTTGGCCGGCTGGCCTGACATTTCTCTCAATGGCTCCTCTGTCCAGTCCATTCGCATGTCATTTGTGTATGTTGGTTTGTGAGTCAACTAGGAATTCTTTTCTTCCTGTGGTTTTGATGGTGTATTAGACTCCTTCCTGTCTAACCAGCATGACTTTCAGAAGTTCTTTGAGTGTCAGTGCCCTCTGCTGACCATAGCATGCATTACAGTCAGTGTGCTGGACAGATTCTCTTAGGAAGTATCCAGGTAAACCCTGTGATGTGGCTAATGTTCCAGCTTCAGCTGGTTTGGAAATCACCTAGATATGCACTAGAGGGGTGCCTGCCTTTGTGCTTTCATGAATTCCTAAGTATTAGTCACCTGCTGGTGGGATGCAGCCGTGGGTCCAGTTGTGCTGTGGGGAGCATCTCATGTCTGAAGTGCAGGGAAAGGACAGCTCAGCAAGTTCCCACATCCTTGTCATCCTGTCTAGTGAGGGTTTTGTTTGGTGGTGATTAGAACTTTAGAAAAAGAGGAAGCCCAAACAGTTGGGGGACTTTAAAAGCTCACTGAGCTCTGGCCAACAACCTAAAGAAGAAGATGGGAGGAGAAGACAGCTGTGCCTTACAAAGTCAACACTTAGAAAGGCAGCACACCCAGCAGAACTATATGGTGACAGGCTGGCTTGTAGGGACTATACTGGGTATGGATAGAGGTGGGGAGGGGGCTAGTGGCCTCCTGAAGGAGAAAAGTGCATGATCATCAGGTGAACCCGCATTCCTACAGGCAATCTCCTAGCTGACTCCCTGACTTGCCTTCTCATGTGACACTTCACATGTGACAGTTCCTTCTCATGTGACCTGTGTTAGCCTGTTTTTGTGACTTTGTTTAATTACCAGCTCTAAAAACATTCTGTCAATCTCTCAAAATTCTTCTAGACATATTGATTGGGCATTATGGTGGTTTGATAGAAACTGGCACCCACATGGTGTGGCACTATTAGGAGGTGTGGTTTTGTTGGAATAGGTGTGACCTTGTTGAAGATGTGTGTCAATGTGGAAGTGGGCTTTGAGGACTTTTTCCTAAAGCTATACAAGTGTGTAACACACGGTTGCTTCTGTCACCTGCTTATCAAGGTGTAGAACTCTCTGTTCCTTCTTCAGCACCATGTCTCCAAGCATATTCCTGAGGTGCAAGAGAGTTCCAAATAAATGTTTTCCTCTTTAAGTGTTGCTGTGGTCATGGAGTCTCTTCACAGCAACAACAACCCTGACTAAAACAATGAAGGATAAGTTCACTAGTTCCTTTTGCCCGTATGTAGGGAGGAGAGCTAGACCACTGCTGTCAGTCAATTCTGGCTACTGTACCTCTCTGTCCTCTGTGCTGGACAGTCTTCCATTGTTCTGCAGGGAAGCCTGTCTCCATCTTCAATCCCAGTGGGCATTCCTTCAGCCTGGCTAGTTTATTTTGGTAACCTGAGAGACATTGGACATGCCAGTTCTGTGACTAGATGATATGTACAGCTCAATTCTTGATGAGATTTGGACTAGCCTGATGTATATATCCCAGTTTTAGGTCTAATTTATTTGTCTTTCTTTAGAGGCTTATTTACTTATGTATATGAGCTCTGTCTTCCTATAGGTGTTGCTCTTTGTGGTGTAGCTTGTGATCTTACCTCTACTACTCATCTTTTCCTCTAATAGGTGTGGTTGTGACTGTCTGAGATTCTGTTGATTAATCTTCTAGGTGCCAGTGAATCCAAAGCTAAGATGGTTTTTCTCATGGTACAGTCAGTGTCCCAGTTCTAGTTACTCCATTGGTTATTACTGTCCCAGGAGGTAGCTCAGTCCTGCTGTGCTTTGGTGTGCTCCCTTGGAGTTTACTGTCTCAGTCCTACTTTGGCCTAGGCTGCTGGCTTTGATCTGTTTCTAGAAATCTTGGTCTGGATTTCCTTCAGCAGAAGACCCTGGGTTGGAGTTGGACCTGTTGTGGTGGTGAACACTGACTCAGGTTCTGGTTGCTGGCTCAGTCCTGATCTGCCCACATCCTGGGACTGGGTTTGCTCCCGGCTTCTACTTCTCATGGAGCTTGTTCTCTCTGTGTCTTAGGTAACTGGTTCAGTCCCACTCCAGTTCTGGTGGAGATCACAGACTCTGAGTCAAGCCATTTTCTCAATCCTGGTCTACCAGTCCCAGGAATGGATTGGCTCTCAGGGGTGGATTTGCTCCTGGCTTCTGCTCCCAGTGGAGCTTGTTTCTTCTGGCCCTCCCTGTCCTAAGAGTCTCTTTCAGTTCCTCTCCTGTGGAATTTGTTGTCTAAGGTAGAGTTTCTTGACTCAGGGCAACTTTGACTTAGGTTACTGGCTTTGACCTGTATCTGTAAATTCTGGTCTGGATCCCTCCTGCAGAAGTCCCTGGGTTGTAATTGGACCTGGAAATGTTTCTGGTTCTGGTCTACTGCCTTGGAGGTCCCAGGCTTGGGGGTTGCCTAAACCCAGAGAGGACCTGCTTATTTCCTCAGAAGTCTCAGATCCACAGGGGTTCCATGTTCCTGCCTATTTCCTTTGATGTCCCAGACCAATCCCTGAACCCACAGAGGACTTGGCTCAGGTCTACTCTGTCTAAGGTCCCAGATCATGCCTGGTCCTGCCAAGATCTCTGGTCCCTGTATATTCTCTCAGAGGACCCTGATTCACTCACACCCAGGGTTACAGAGGTCCTGACTCCAGCCTAGCTCCTGGGTGGCCCTAAACTCTCACCAGACTGAGAGAGGGAGGAGGAAGGTGGCAAGGTCAGTTTCCTGCCATCTAAGTCTCCTTTCAAAAACATTGCACCATGGCCACCACTTGCTTGCTTGGGATTCCCTTTCTGTTGTTCTGTTTTTACAATCTCACTCCCCTTCTCAGACTAAGTACTGAGTCAGAGAAAATTAAAACAGTTGTGGAATAATTTTAGAAATTCCCAATTGGATATCATTTCCAGGAATAATATTGACATAGTGATTTGTTTTGAATGTTTTTACTTCAGACATAAAAAATAAAAATGTCATTTTATTGATTTCTTTTAGAGGGTCTGTTTCCCACCAGGATGTTCACATTTGCTGTGCTGCTGAAGATGATCTCCTGATCCTTGTATTTCCAGTTCCTGAGTGTTCCTGGCATGACAGACAATGGCCTGCACTCTGGAGTTTTTCATGCAGTACTTGTTATTCTCCTGGGGAACTACATTTCCCAGGATGCTCCTGTACAGGCGCTGAGTACAGCATAGTCTGCCTGACTTGGAAGACTTCATTTTCCAGAAACACATGCACCCACAATCCAATGCAAAAGCTCCGTGCACAGATGCAGAACACAGCGTCTTATGTGTGTGTACGCTGGAGTGGTCTTTAAAAGGCAAAGCCGTGGTGCCTTCGCTCTCTACTTCCTTCCTGTTTCCCACCTGCGCAGTCCCCTACACCCCTTTTCTGTAATATAGTTACATGTGGGTCTGTTTGTACCTCATGGTTTCTTTTGTATTCCACAGAAAAGAACCATACTGGTGCTGAACTCGACCCAGAACCAAAGTCCGGAGGTCCAGCTTCAGGTGCTGCCTGGGCCTCCAACTTCCTCCCAGGACATGAACAGAACCAAGGACCTCCTCTACAATGACCCACATGTTTCATCTGCCTGGGTGAGCTCCTATGAACAACACTGGCTTCTAATCGTGAGTGTCCCCTTCCGGCCAGCTTAACCAACTCTTTTAACCTGGGAATTGACCAGTACTCCTGATGTTTTTAGGGTTTGGGGAACTTTCCCCAACTGCTGGCCTTCAGGGCCTGGAGTCCCTTCGCTGGTATTCATTCCCAGCATGTCCCCTTTGCTATGGCCATGCCTGGGATGGCTTGGCCTAGCCAGCCCCCATCTGCATATCGCCTTAATGAGGAGTTGCTTTCGCTGTAGGCTTGAGGTGCCATGGGTTTTTTTGTGGGTGTTTTCATGGCCTTACTTATGGGGGGCAAATCTTCTAAAACTATCACTCCAAACTCCCCACTAGGATGTCTTTTGGATGCCCTGCAGCTTCACGCTTTGATGCCTTCCCTACAGATTTTCACACTCATCCATCTCTGCTCCAAAAAATGGCCCCAGTATACCTTAGAGGGAAACTGCAAATGGCTGCCTAACGACACCTTCAAACCCGAAATTTTACAGGAGTTATCAAATTATTGCAATCGTACAGGCAGATGGAGAGAACTCTCCTATGTCTCTGCTTTCTTCTATATGGCCCTTAAGAGTGACACCTCTGTCCTCGCTCAATGTTCACTTGCTCAGTCTCGCTCTACCCAGTCAAACACAACCTCACATAAACTTTCCAGGCCTAGGTCTTTGGAAGTCCCACATTGTAACATGAGGGCTGGCTGGCTTGGGTATCTGTCCCACCCTGTACCCCGCAGCTGGCAAGCTACAATCAAAATCACATACAGGACTCCATAAGATTATAAACTGATTGGCCCATTAGCTCAGGCTTCTTGTTAACTCTTATAGCTTATATTAACCCATTATTCTTATCTATGTTTGCCATATGGTTTGGTACATTTTTCAGCTATCAGCTCACTCGTTGCTTCTTCAGTGGTCTGGACAGGAATGGTGGAGGGAGCTTCCTGCTTCCCAGAATACTCCCAGTCTCTTTGTTCCACCTCTACTTCCTGTCTGGCTTTCCTGTCTATACTTCTTGCCTGGCCGATCAGCATTTTATTAAAATATGATTGACAAAATACAAACAATTCTCCTGCACCATCTCCCCCTCTTTTCTTAAAAAAAAAAAAACAAAGGAAAATATCCATCGTCCATTTTTTAGGAATGTGGGCATAGTTTTCTAAGCTACTTCCTGCTGATTGGGGGTGCTGATAATCCTATGGGGACCTAAAGAAAATTTAGAGTTATAATCATGTCCTGACTGGAGTATCCTGTGAGTCTTGATCATCTCAGGCAGCAGTCTTGAATCTGTTCTGGATATAGAGCTCAGACATCCAGGCCATCTGTTCCTCTTGGAGATTTCTCAGGTGGTCTTCCTTCATCAAACTGAATTTTTCTTAACTTAGAATGAATCCACAGCCTCTCATTTTCTGTAGAAACAAATGGAAAATCTCTTTTCCAAAGCAACATACCTCTTGACTTCAGTTTTGAAGCCAAGGTATTTTCAAAATATCTATCTTGGATTAATTCAGCAGCATTTGTAAAAAAATGTCTTTCAGCAACTGTTGCTCCTTCCTCAGCATTCAAACAATTCAAAGAGAGCATAATAGCATACAGCATCAAGATTCTCTGTGTATTTTCCATCTTTGTGTGGCTTTACTTTAACCTCTATTTCTTTTATTTTTACTTTTACTTTTTGAGATAGATTCTCTGTATATCTTTGTTCTGGAATAATTCTGTAGACCAGACTGTCTTCGAACTCACAGAGATCCCTCTGTCTCTGCCTCCCCAGTGCTGGGATTAAAGGCATGTGCTAAAACACCTTGAACTCACAGAGATCTGTCTACCTCAGCCTCCCAGGCATTGGGATTAAAGGTGTGTACCACCACACCTAACTAATCTCTTTCTTTTTTTACTTTAAGAACTTCAAGTTTTAGCCAGTATGTATTTGTAACACATTGTAAACCATTTAGAGGTTTTCTTCAACTTTGAATCTTTCTTTACTGTATATCTCTCTTTTTCTGGCCACATGAGTCCCTAATTTGCTAATCACTATGGAGAGCCATCCTTTGACCACTGGATACAGCCCATTCCTTAGCTTTCCAGCCTCATGTCAGAGGTAGAAGCTCATCTCCACAACTCTATGACATTTCAAGATCCTTGCCAGCAAGCAAACTGCAGCATTCTGTTCACAGACCACACTCAGTTGGACTACCTGCCTGAAAGAGTCAGAGTTTGCCCTGGAAGGACAGCTCAGAAAGCCGGCATTTTAAAATGGCACAGCTTTTTTTCTGGTACGGCTGAAAACTGAAAAGCATGTGGTCAGCTTTTTATCAACACTATTTAAGTGTTTTTTGGCAGAACCTTTTAAAAGAGCTGCAAGGTTTTGCAGCTAAAGCTGAGTCAGGAAGCCTCTCTTAGATGAGAGTGCTTGCTTGCTTCTAGCAAGCAGAGCAGACCTGAGAAATTGCAGTCACCAAGCAAACATGCTTTACTCTATTCTTTCCCAAGCTTTCTCAGGCTTTCTGTGGATGCAGTTATCCACATGGGCACCATATGTAACATGAGGGCTGGCTGGCTTGGGTATCTGTCCCACCTGGTACCGCACAGCCAGCAAGCCCCAATCAAAATCACACACAGGACTCCATAAGATTATAAACTGATTGGCCCATTAGCTCAGGCTTCTTGTTAACTCTTATAGCTTATATTAACCCATTATTCTTATCTATGTTAGCCATATGGCTTGGTACCTTTTTCAGCTGTAAGCTCACATGTTACTTCTCCAGTGGTCTGGACAGGAATGGTGGAGGGAGTTTCCTGCTTCCCAGAATACTCCCAGTCTCTTTGTTCCACCTCTACTTCCTGTCTAGCTTTCCTGCCTATACTTCCTGCATGGCCAATCAGCATTTTATTAAAATATGATTGACAGAATACAAACAATTCTCTTGCACCACCACATAGATCTTCTTCCAGGTCCTGTCATAATAAAGCCTCACCTAACCTTTCCTTCTAAGTCCCTGAAAACCTCACACAAATCCTATTCAAAATCAAAAAAGCCTCACCTAAGCACCTTTCTCCCTCTCCTGCCAGCAGGTCTCCATACATCTCCTCCGGTTCTGCTTCTTCCCACTTCCCCTCTTCTTGTTGCAGGTCACGTAGATCACCAGAGGCCTCTTCAGATTCATCCTTCCAATCTCACTCCTGCTCCCACCCTATTCCACCTCCTTGGTCTTTTAAAGCCCTTCCTCTCTTGCCAGCCGCCTTGCACTGGCACATTCCTTCACTTCTCCATTCATGCGTTCGTGGGCTGCCACAGAGCCTAATCCTGACCAAACCAAGCCTGCTGCCATCCTGCCATTTAGCGAGATGGCTGGTGTTCATGGATTGGTAACGACTCACATTCTGTTCTCCCTTTCGGAACTCTCCCTTATAACCAAATTACTTGGGTCCTATACATCTATTCCTACCACTTTCATAAAAGAATTTCAATATATTACTCAATCCTATAATCTCACTCTCCATGACATCTTTGTGATCCTGTCCAATAACTTTCTTCCTGAGGAATGCAGGCAGGTCTGGGAGCAGGCCAAACAGCATGCGGATGAGCCAGACTCTTGCCTCCCACCCTCCTGGGGTGAAGGCATTCCCAGACCAAGAACCACACTGGGATTATATCACTCCAGGTGGGATCTTGGCCAGAGACCGATTTTTAACTTGTCTCCTAGCAGGCCTCCAGAAGGCTGCCCTCAAGGCAGTAAATTATTCTAAACTCTCAAAAATTATTCAGGACACAAAGAAAATCCTTCTGCATTTTTGGAACGCCTTACAAAAGCTCTATTACAGTTTACAAACCTGGACCCAGAATCCCCTGAGGACAGACAGCTATTAATGACTCACGTTTTTAATCAATGTTATTCAGACATCAAGGCCAAGCTCAGGCATTTGGAGAAAGGTCCCTTAACCCCACAGGCAGAAGTCCTGGAGATGGCTTTTAAAGTGTACTGCCCCGTGCTCGGCCTCGCCTGCAAGAACCACGCGGGACACATAGGATACTTCTGCAGAAAGGCTTTAATCCTCTTGGGAGCTAGAGCATAAGCCACATGGCGGAGACCCAGATAAGATGGAACCCATCCCTTATATAGGAAACAGACCCTGCTTTGGAACGTGTCACTCTTGGATTGGTCAACTGCTCCCAGTCCCAGGTGATGCCTCGGGAGTAGGCGGGGACACAGAAGTGGAAAGATACGAACATGTGTGCGTTCACCTGGTGGTGAAGCCGGATGTCAGCGCCATCTTGATGATGGAGGATGTGGCTGCGGCCTTCTACATCTCCCCCTAATTTTACTTCTTTGCAGAAAGGCAACTCCCTCAAAAGGTAAAGATAGAGGTCGCAATTCCCAAAATGAAAACATTAAAATGGGCTTACACGGAATCTGCCCCTAGGCTCATGACACCTGGAACCTATCCGGCCTGCCCTCTGCCATTTTTCTGGGAAAGGGAATATACGGCAGGAAACCCTTATGCAGGACGACATATCTCTCAGAGAGGGCCATTCTCTGTGCGATGCTCATTTCAGCTCGACAACCTTCAGAGCTAGCTAAGCCAAGCAGTCCACCCTGTGCCATGGACCACAGTCCTAGGGGTGCAGGAGCTGGTTGGCTTAAACCTTACTGCTTTAACATAGATAGCCACATATAAGCAGAGGCTCCCTGTTCCAGGGCAGCCAGCGCTGTTGCAAAAACCATTTTGTCCCTAAGACTTTGGGATTTGAGTCAGCAGACCATCCAGAGGAGAAACACTATTCCATAGCGTAGGACCGTTCCAAAACATTTCCATCCCCACCCATTCTTTGAAGTAGGGGATGAAGGACACAACCCAGGACTGGAATCCTTTGGCCAAGCTCATGTCCACTCGCGTGGAGTTGATTGTCACGATGGACCGTCTCAAGGAGGACAGCAAATCATCAAAATTCTCCTGCAAGATACAAAGACAATTCTCGGGACAAGTTAGCCACTTTTATAAAGTTCTCATATGGTACATTGGTCACACATAAGGCTGGAGTTTTCCATTTACAGCCCAAATGGGCAAGCTGCCATAAGATATCCACCTGTTTTTGTACTAGGTCAATTATTTGATTAAGAACCATTATTCCACCTCTAATAGATGTATCTATGGTAGCCTGCTGATCCAGGGCTGTAGCCACTGTGGTAGATAACTGATTGAGGGTCTCTGTTTTCCATGGTATAGGCTGTGCTGCCATTTAAAAAATGTATAATGAACAGAGCATCGGGGGCAGTTCCTTTATTATTCCCCCTTTTTTCAATTTTAACAAGAACTGGTAAGTCCTCCAGTCCAATTACCTAGAAGATAACTAGACAATTGCTTAATAATCTGGGATCGCAGGGGCACAACTCTCCAGCTGCATCAAGAAGTCTGTAGTATCCAATTTTTAATTTGAATAACCATGGCATTTTGTAACCTGTTTTGAAGATACCCATAGTGTTTAGCAGAAATAACTGACAGGATAAGGGAAACTGATAGCAAGCAATAACTGACAAAACAAGGGGAAATCCAGCAGCACAGCAATGGCACAGCAACAATAACATTGCAATGTACAGCAACAACAGCACAGCAATAACTGACAGACCAAGGGCAGGAGCTGGACCATCCCTCAGGAACCCGCCAGCTCCGCAGCAATCAGGCCAGACAGCTCCATAGCAGAGGCTTTGTCCTCAGGCCTCTGGACAGATGAATCCACAGCATGAATAGTAGCATTCCTAGAAAAAACATAAACAAACTCTTCTCCCAAAATAACATTTAAGAGTATTAAAAAACTCAGTGTAAAAATTTAGCACAGTCAGTACTGGAAGTAGGCTGGTCTTGAATTTAGAGACCTATAGGTCTCTGTTTCAAGGAGCAATCTTGTTTGCCTGTGCCATTATAGCAGGCCTTAGAATTAAACCATTTTTAAATCTGGCACAGATGAGATTATTGTTTCAAAAATATGAGAAAACCGTTTTTCTGTTTCCAGCCTGGAGTCCTAAGATGACGTGGCCATTGGGGAACCCATATGGGGGTCTCTGTTTTTTACGGTATGGGCCGTGCTGCCCCAGTGGTGCCTAGGAAAAACCCAGGCCCTGTTTGTTGATATAAGGTTTAGGATTTATTGGCTCCTGTATTCCTTGCCAGTACGGTGGCCTTGGGTTCCAGAGCCCGCCCACCATCCAAGGGCTGTGTGCGGCCCTGGGCCTGTTAGCTGCGTGGATCCCCGTGTCCCAGGCCAGGAAGTGGCGGCTCCACCCCCAGGCGCCCCCGCCTTCCCTGCGGGGCCAGCCCAGACCTCTGCGGCTGTGTTGGTGGGGGAGTGTGGCGGGAGCCGACACCCAGACCGAGGCGGCACAGGCCGGCAATATCTCAAGGTCCGCGCCAGAGCCTGTGGCTCAAGGGGCCAATGGGAGAGGCGGCGACCAGGGCCGCTTCCCTACTAGCAAACTCTCAACACCTGTGCCACAGCAAAAGCGGCTATAAACTCTCACAGATCCAGCCAACGACCCAATCATCCCAAAATCCAAGGGCTCTTCGCATCCACCTCCCTGCGGATCCTGAAACACCAGACAAGCCAAGCGTATACACAGCAATCTTTTAGGAGGACTTGAGTTCTTAAAATGCTAAGCAGTTCTTAAAAACTTAAGTCGCACTATGTAGATGTAATACGGTACTGCCTGTTTACTGCGTCTAAACCTTAATTGCGCTTTTATTATGATAATTACGACCAGCCCTGCCTGAAGTCAGCATCGTTTAGCATAGCCAAATGGAACCAGAGCGATTTTAGCCTCAGAGACCCTCATAGTTCCAGGTACATTGTAAGCCCTCTGGCCCGGCTGCCTGTGGCATCGCTCTCACTCCCGGCACCACCGTGACACCCTCCAGGCCAGGCACCAACCGAGCCGCACCAATTGAGCCAGCGCAACGTGCTCCCCACCATAGCCACAGAGCAAAGCTCCGCTCCAGTTGCCCTCCAGCCCCAGCTGCACCCACTCCGAGCCCAAACCGGTGTACGGAGCAAAGCGGAACTCAGAGAAGCAGGCTTGCTGCTCTGCAATCACTGAAAGGACCTCATTTAACCTTTTAGGGAATTTGGGCGCCGTTAGTCTCTTTGGCTGCTTCCTGCTGTTATTGGGCCGCTGCATTTTAGGGGTAAACATTACAACATTTTAGGAGGTCTCGGTGATTCAAACCACGTGGATCTCAAGCACATACTTAGGCTCCCATCCTCCATGGAGGCGAAAACAGAACCTCTCCTCCAAAACATCATATTCTTAAGCCCATGTTTTAAATTTAAACTACCTTTTTTAGCAGTTCCTAAATTCAAATATCTTTCTCCTGTCCAGTACATAAAAAACAACATGAACAACATAACATAAAGCTTTTGACCTTGTAAATCAGCCTTCTCCCCCATTTTTACTTTCTTAGAATCATTGGGGGGGTCCTTTTTAACTTATCTGAGTGTGCGCACAACCTCCCACTGCTGTTCAGTTTCTGATATGCTCTCTGGACTTTAGAGCGTACCTCTCTAAGCATGCATGCCTGTAGTTTTGAATCCTCCTTGTGTCCAAGGGGTCTCCGGCGGTGCAAAGTTCTTCTTCTTCCCGGGTATCGCACCAGATGCCCCGCGCTCGGCCTCGCCTGCAAGAACCACGCGGGACACATAGGATACTTCTGCAGAAAGGCTTTAATCCTCTTGGGAGCTAGAGCATAAGCCACATGGCGGAGACCCAGATAAGATGGAACCCATCCCTTATATAGGAAACAGACCCTGCTTTAAAACGTGTCACTCTTGGATTGGTCAACTGCTCCCAGTCCCAGGTGATGCCTCGGGAGTAGGCGGGGACACAGAAGTGAAAAGATACCAACATATGTGCGTTCACCTGGTGGTGAAGCCGGATGTCAGCGCCATCTTGATGATGGAGGATATGGCTGCGGCCTTCTACAGTGTACCATGCCAGGAATGACAAAGCTCGCAACCACTGCCATTGCCATGTGGTAGCCACGGCTGCCCTGCCAGCTGAGGCGACAGACTACTTGACCCGCCCTGTTTGTGCTGCCCCCCAGCCTCCCGGGGTGTGTGAGCCATTAGGTTCATGTTTCAAGTGTGGTAAAATGGGCAACTGGGCCCGAGGATGCCTAATCCCCATCGTAATCCCAGGGGACCTTGTCCAAAGTGTCACAGGGAAGGTCACTGGTCTATAGAATGTCCTCGTGCACATGGTGGCATGGGGTCATCAGACACAGAGATTTCACCTGGACGGACCCTGACACTAATCTTTCCACACAGCTCACCTGGACCATTCTCCCCCAGGGCTTCCGAGACAGCCCACACCTCTTCGGCCAAGCCTTGGCCTATGATCTGCTCTCACTATCTCTCCCTAAATCCAAGCTCATACAATACATGGATAACATTTTACTTTGCAGCCCATCATTTGAGATCAGCAAGACAGATACTGTTGTCCTTTTAAATTTCTTATCTAAAAGGGGCTATAGAGTCTCATCTTCTAAGGTTCAATTATCTACCACTCAGTTCCTTCCACCAAAGAAGAAGTTTTATTGTTCCTGGGAGTGACTGACTTCCTGCATTCCTGGATCCCCTCCTTTTCTCTCCTCGCCCGCCCCCTATATGAAGCAGCTCTCAGCTTTCTGCATGAGCCCCTTCTCCATCTGGTTACCAAACCCTTCCAGACACTCCAACAGGCCCTTCTCCAGGCTCCAGCTCTTCATCTTCTGGATCTAACTCACCCTTTTTCTCTTTATGTAGCAGAGAAGGAGAGATATGCCCTTAAGGTCTTAGGACATCAATTGGGACCTTCTCTTGTGCCTGTAGCATACCTGTCAAAGAAGATGGACCTCACCACTCAGGGCTGGGTACCCTGCATACGTGCTTTGGCAGCTGCTGAGCTTCTGATTTCTGCCAACCTCGAGGAAATTCCTCACTGGATTCACCTGTCACATCTTAAACCATTTACTCCTCCAGTTCAAGGCAATCCCTCATACACGGTAACTCAGACAGGGCCTTGTTCTCTTAAGTTCCGGAGGACACAAGAAAAATAGAGTTCCTATCCTTCACTCAACTGTCTTATGCCAACATATTTTCCTTTCTTCTCTTTTTCCTATATGTAACCTCTCCAGATATCTCCAATGTCATGTTGAAATTTTCAAATAACCACGCATCTGCTCTTACAGGAATCATCAAACACAGAGCCAAAGATTACAAGCCCAGGTGGTAAGCAAAACCTTAACAGGTCCCTTGACATGACAGGTTTGACACTGACTACAGCAGTGTCCCCTGGATATTGAGGCAATGCCCAAGATAAAAAATTTATTTCCTTTAAGACATTTTCTTTAAGATCCAGGGAGCCAGCTTGACTCACCTAAATGGACCAGACTCAAAACAGAATAAGTATCATTTAATTTTATTTTATTCCCCCACCTCAAATCTCCCCTTTAATATTTTTTTCCTCTTCTAATGTAACATGTTTTCCAGCTCCTCAAGACCAAGAGAGATGTGGTTTCAATCGGATACCCACAGGACACCAGTGGACAGGACGCAATCACCAGAATACATCAGACACCACAGTACACCAGTGGACAGGATGCGATCACCAGGATACACGAGACACCAGGGGACACCAGTGGACAGGACGCGATCACCAGGATGCATCAGACACCCCGAACCCCTCGATGGCACAAAGTCAGCAGGAAGCAGTTATGAGAGACCAGGCTACACCCCCATTTCCTACCCACTAAGACCCTAAACCCCCCTAAACTTTTAACAAATCAAAAAGCGTGGAATGTTATTCTCCTGGAGAACTACATATTCCAGAAGGACCCTGTGCACAGGCGCTGAGTACAGCATAGTCCACATGACTTGGAAGACTTCATTTCCCAGAAACACATGCACCCACAATCCAATGCAAAAACCCCTGTGCAAGATGCAGAACACAACCTCTGATGCGGGCTTACACTGGAGTGGTCTTTAAAAGCAAAGCTGTGGTGCCTTCGCTCTCTTCTTCCTTCCTGTTTCCCACCTGCACGGTCCCCCACACCCCTTCCCTGTAATAAAGTTATACATGGGTCTGTTTGTACCTCATGATTTCTTTCATAGTCTGTAGAAAAGAACAACAATACTGAGAGCATGGAGCCCATAAGAACAAGATGAAAGCATTAGAGGGGACTGACTCTATATCTGGCAGACACAAGTGAATCTCTGGGAGCTTGAGGCCAGCCTTGTCTACAAGAGCTAGATCCAAGAACAGAGAAAACAAAAACAAAAAACAAAAAAAACAACATAAATTAAACAAAAGAGAGAAAGAGAAGAAATGTCAATTTACAGATAGAAAATAATATAAAAAAAAAACAGAATGTTACCAAGAAGACAGCCTGGTCTAGAAAAAGAGTTCCAGAATGGCTATGACTATTACACAGAGAAACTGTGCCTCAAAAAATAAGAAAGAAAGAAAACAAAAAAGAAATAAATAAAGAAAATGCTGCTTTTATCCCTCTTTTCTTTGTTAATCCCAGATTATTTATTTTAATTTTAGTTTTCATTTTTAAATTGTAATTGCAGCAGCAGTGTTTAGAAGAAAGTCATCTTCCATGTAGAGAAATAGTTTGTCTGAAGCACAAACAAAAAGACAGGTACTGCCTCAAAAAAAAGTGAAGTTATAGTGTGAAATAAAACAAAGAAGGAAAATAAAGGTTTTTGGGTTTTTTTATTTTTTATTTGCTAAGAAACCCAAAACTGACTGAATTCAGCAATTTCTCAACTTCAACTGAAAGACTCCCGTGGGCGTCTTCCCTCGGGAGGGACCCCATGCCCAAAGATCAGTCAAAAACACGCAGCCAGATGCAATCAGCAAGAGGTTTATTGGATAGGATACACAGGTACCTGGGGCGGCAGAGTCTCTCGGAGGACTTGTGCGCCTGCAGGTTGGGGATGGGGGTTCTTATAGGAGAGCAAAAGCGCGGGTACAGAAGCAAAAAAGCGTGGTTACGGGGATTCATTTCATTGGTCAATTTAAATAAGGCTAAGCTGAGTGGCACATTCTTGACCTTTTACCTAAATACCAAGGAGGGGGTTGTCCAGACCCACCTGGATACCAAGGAGGGGTTGTGCTACCTGTTTTTCTTATCTCTTTCTGCCTTCCTAGCTGATGGCCGGCTGTAAATATCCTGACTCACATCCTGTCACAGAACAAAAGGCTCCCTTCCCCTCCCTTACAGCAAGGGGCCTGAATTGTCTATTTCTAAGGCCCTGCATTCCAGCATCAAGAGTGGTATATATATTTTTTTCCTTTACACAACAAGAAGGTAATATTTTCCAACTTCAGAAAGAAGGCAGCAAATATGAATGTCTATATAGGTCATGTGGTGGTACCAGGTACTTTTAATACCAATACTTGGGAGGCAGAGGCAGGTGAATTCCTGTGAGTTCAAGGCCAGCCTTGTCTACAAGAACTAGGTCCGGTACAGCTAGGACTGTTAGGCAGGGAAAAATTTTCTCAATAAACAAAAAAAAGCATATCTAAGCAGACCAGTCAAGTTGTAGCCTCACCCTTTAATGGTTCAAGCAGGAGTTCAAGACAGTAGCAAGGGGTGGTGACCTTGAATCTTACTATTCTGAGTCTCACTCCTACTAGGTACCCTCAGGGACAGGTGTAGAGCTTAGGGCCCAGGGAACATATGATCTAAAAACTCAAAACAGCAAGTAATCAAACACAAACCAAGTTGGAAGAAATGCCTTTGACAGTTACCCCATTTAAGAATTAGGAAAAAAATTTAGCCTGGATCCTATATTCCCAGTACTTGGGAGGCTGAGGCAGGCAGATCTCTGTGAGTTTGAGTCCAGCTTGGTCTACAAGAGCTAGTTCTGCCTGGTGCTGGTGGCACACACCTTTAAACCTAGCACTTGGGAGGCAGAGACAGGTGGATCTTTGTGAGTTCAAGACCAACCTGGTCTACAAGGTCTATTTCCAGGACAGGCTCCAAAGCTACAGAGAAACCATGTCTTGGAAAACCAAAAAAAAGAAAAAAAAAGAGAGAGAGCTAGTTCCAGGACAGGCTCCAAAGCTACAGAGAAACCCTGTCTCTAAAAACAAGAAAACAAAATACCACCAACAACAACTAAAGAGTCCAGGAATAAGAAAATAAAAGTGTAGATTCCAAAAATAAGAATGTAGAAATAAAGAAATATAAAGTTATAAGTGTAGGAAAATGAGAACAGACTGTCAGCAGCTTTCTCAGCAGATCAAGGATCATTCATTCACAGTGAGCTGTTTTCTCAGATGCTTGGGAAGCTTAGGTCAATTTACAACTGGCTGTTTTATTTACAAGGCCAGAGTGTCTCTCTCTACAAATTGAGAGTAGTGTCCTGGCCATCCCTGATAAATGACAGATATGAACTGAGTTAACCTTTAGGAGACAGAGATATGTGACCTCTGGGTTAGACACTGTCTCCATTATGGAAAACTGGCACCACCAGAGGAGAGACATAAGACTCCATAAGACATAAGACATATGACATAAGACTTTACACCCAGAGGTATGAGGAGACAGTGGACAAATACAATGGTTTAATTAATGAGCTCTGATAATGGAGGTTACAAAATATGGCAGTCAGTATCTGAATTTTACCTTGAGATAATGTGAAAAGCTTTCTGCTATCTCCTAAATACTCAGTCTAAGAACCAGTTAATCCTAATTTATTAACCTTCTAGTATTACAAGCAGCCCCTTTTCTGACTAATTGCTAAAGATATCTGTTTTCTCACAATTAGTGGCTTTCATTGTAATCTCCCCTATAACATATTTCATGATGGCTGCCTAATTACCCAATCACATTAGCACTCACTCCCCTCTTTAGGGTCTCCACTGACCAACCCAAGGGTCAGGGCAAGGCTGTAAAAATTCTTTTGTTCAGAGATAATGCCTGGTGCCCTTACTATAAAAAGTGGATTTAGAAACCGGCCTTTTGCCACAGCCTAACAAACACCATCTCTGGCTGTGGTCTCAGCTAGCTGATAAGCTTCTGTGCTCCACAGTGTTTTATTCTTATTTTTTACTTTTAAGTTTTCTTCTGGTATTACTAGGATCTGGTTTCTGGAATAAAGTTTGCTTCTGGTTTATTAGACTTGGTGGTGTTCTCATCTTTGCGCGACCTCCACTGAACCCAACACAACAAGAAAAAATAATTAGGAAAAGCCAAGCAGTGGTGATATAATACTTGTAATCCTAGCACTTGGGATGCTGAGGCAGGAGGATATCAATGAGTTCAAGGCCTGCCTCATTTACCAAGGAAGTTCCAGGAATGGTACATAGAGGAACCCTGCCTAGAAAAACAAAACAAAACGAGACACAAAAAACCAAAAGAGTTAGAAAAGTGCTCATGAAAAACCAGGAACCAGGGAAATGCAAATCAAAACAATTTTGAGGTACCATCTTACACCTGTCAGAATAGCTAAACTCAAAAACACTATTGATAGCCTATGCTGGAGAGGATGTGGAGTGAGGGGAACACTTATCCATTGTTGGTGGGAATGCAAACTTGTGTAGCCACTGTGGAAATCAGAGTGGAGGTTCCTCAGAAAACTGGGAGTCAACCTCCCTCAGGACCCAGGAATTCCACTCTTAGGAATATACCCAAGAGGTGCCCTATCATACTATAAAAGCATTTGTTCAACGATGTTCATAGCTGCACTATTTGTAATAGCCAGAACATGGACACAACCTAGGTGCCCCTCAATAGAAGAATGGTTAAAGAAGGTGTGGAACATATACACATTAGAGTTTTACTCAGCGGTAAAAAACAATGACATCTTGAATTTTACATGCGAATGGATGGAAATAGAAGACGCTTTACTGAGTGAGGTAACCCAGACCCAAAAAGAGGAATATGGTATGTATTCACTTTTAAGTGGATTCTAGCCTTAATTAAAGGTCTTTGAGCCTATAATTCGTGATCCTAGAGAAGCTAAATAAGAAGGTAAACCTGAAGAAAATCTTATAGTTATCCTCCTGGATATTGGAATTAGACAAGATTGCCAGGCAAACTTGGGTGCACGGGGGGTGGGGAGTGGAAGTAAGGGGAGATGGTTGGAGAAAAGGGAGATGGGGGGATTGGGAATTGCTTGGGGGAATGGAATGGGGGGAGGGAAGAAGGATGGATGTGGGAGCAGGGAGGTGTGTATCTCAACTAAGGGAGTCATTTTGGGGTTTGCAAGAGACTTGATTCTGGAGGGGTTCCCAGGCCCAAGGAGACGTTCCTCGATTGTTCCCTGGGCAGCGGAGGAGAGGGTGCCTGAACTGGCCTTAGCCCATAACCATACTGATGAATATTTTGCATATCACCATAGAACCTTCATCTGGCGATGGATGGAGATAGAGACAGAGACACACATTGGAACAGTGGACTTAACTCCTTAGGTCCAAATGAGAAACAGATGGAGGGAGAGCGTGAGCAAGGAAGGCAGGATCGGAGGGAACCTTCATCCGATGATGGATGGAGATGGAGACGGAGATTCACATTGGAGCACTGGACTGAGCCCCCAAGGTCCAAATGAGGAGCGGAAGGAGGGAGAACATGAAAAAGAAAGTCAGGACCACAAGGGGTGCGTTCACCCACTGATACAAGGGGACTGGTCTGGTGGAAGCTCACCAGGGCCAGCTGGACTGGGACTGAACGATCCTGTGATCGGGCTGAATTCGCTGAATGTGGCTGACATGGGGGCTGACTGGGAGGCCATTGACAATGGTGCTGGGTCTTGTTTCATCTGCATGTGTTGGCTCTCTGGAATCCTGATCTGTTTGGACCCTCACCTTCCTGGACCTGGAGGGAGGGGGGAGGAACTTGGACTTCCAGTGGGGCAGGAGGCCCTGAGTGCTCTTGGGACTGGAGAGGGAGGAGGGGAGGGAGTGGGGGGAATGGGAGGGTATTGGGAGGAGGGGAGGAGCTTGGACTTCCCATGGGGCAGGAAGCCCTGACTGCTCTTGGGACTGGAGAGGGAGGAGGGGAGGGAGTGGGGGGAATGGGAGGGTATTGGGAGGAGGGGAGGAAGTTAAAATTTTTTAAATTAATGAATAAATAAAAAAAAAGATGGAGAAAAGGAATCTCTCTGAGAACATGACCTGAGGTCTTAATATCTGTTTTTAGTTCTCCCACTGTTTCCTTGTTTGGGCCTTTTATAAACACTATCAAATTTTATAGAATTCTGCTGGGTACTCCATGGGTGTTATCTTCTCAGTTGATGACATGTTGACACATATCATTTTAATAAATGTTCATTGTTTTATGTGCCCATGGAGTTCTCACTGGTGAGTTCTGATAATTAGCTTTATCATTTTCCAATCTCAATTCTTGAAATACAGTAAGAAAACCAGTATGTTTTCTGTTCTGGTCTCTGCAGCAGATATGAAAACACTCCACATAGAGTTGTTTTATTCTTAGCCCTTCTACTCCATTCTATGAAGTAAAACTCAGGACATTGTCTTTCTCCAAAGACAATACTCTGTTCTCTAAGGGACAGCTGATAGCATAATAGAATGCTTCTGTCCATGCATTCAGTCTGTGTAAAAATAAATTCCATTTCCTTTTGTTTACAAAAAAAAGAAAAACCATGAACCAACTAGATGACACTTAATAGCAATCAAAGGTAAAATAAAAAAAGGCAGAAAATTTCTTTGATGAAATCCAACCTGCTTCCATTGTCAAAGCTGTACAGCCAGAAGAACTAGAAGGAACATGTGCCCATCTGTCAAATTAAAAAGAAGCTAGACTCTCACATGATCATAAAAGATGAAAATCTTACGAGGAAAAATTTGACAAAATGCCACAGGAACTCGTGCTATTCTCCATGACTTTCAGAGTTTACAGAGTTCACTCTGCCTTCTAAGTGACGGGACGATGATAGTATAGGTGTTTGCTTCCTTTTCTTGTATATTAAGTTTAATTTTAAATTTGTTCAAGTGTTTCTGTGTGTGTCTGTGAAAGAGAGAGACAGAGATATAGAGAGACAGAGGGGGGTTAGTATAAAGTTATACTCCAGACACTTTCTAGGTCATATGTCAAAAGTTTTCACTATGAAAACAAAAGTCAATAAGCATCTGTGAACTTTTTATTTGTTTATTTATTGGTTTGTTTGTTCGTTCATTCATCTGTTCACATACTTGCTTTATTTATTTACAGTGGAGGACTTCAGTTATGGTTAGGAATCAGCACAGAACAGTCCATCAGAATGCTAGGTAGGAAGTTATACTGGAGAAAGGGTAAGACATCATGACCTTCCCCATAGAGAGGGAGCATTCTGAGGGGAACAGGTCCAGAAGGCAAGTGTAAGATAAGAAATTTTAATTTCAAGTGCTGCCTGCTTCCCACAAGTCCTTTCCCCAAAGTCAGGCATTTAGATAAGAAAGGGTCTCCATTCACTCCCTCTTGAGGAATTTCAGGCCTTGCTTTAACATTTGACTGGGGCCTATTGGCAAGGTCAATGCTAGCCACACTCTTCCTCCAGGGACCTGGAGCCACACCCCAGTTCACTTCTGCCAGCAGCCACTGGAATTCATTCTCAGGTCCTGCAGCCTCTTCAGGCCACAGACCATTTCTTTTAGAAATCCCTTCCCTACCAACCACATATGTCAGATAATAAATACTCACCAGCAGAAGCTCAAAAGAAGCTTCTCAAAGCTTTGTTTTTTTTTCTCCTCCTCAAGACAGGGTTTTCCTAGATGTCTGGCCATGAACACGCAGAGCCTGCCTGCCTTCTTTGTGGAGTTTTGGGGTTATAGCCTTGTGCCTCCAACAACCAGTTCATTTCTATTTTTTAATGCCAGGTTATTTAGTTTAATTTTAGTGAATTTTCTGAAATTGTATACTCCCTTTTAAAACCGAACTCACTGATTTACATTAGCAATTGACTTGCTGTTGAATTTGGCATAAATTTCCAGCCAATCTGAAACAGGTCTGTCTTTAGATTAGAAAACAGCCCTGTACCTCCCTGCTGAGTCCCTTCTGTTCACGTGGTCCCGTCACTCACACCTCACCAGTCAATCAGAGCCTCCAGCAGACCTGCCAGTCAGATGGGAGGGCTCTTCTGGGAGCCGACTTCCCTTCTAGTTCAGCTCTCTCAGGCACTGCAGCACAGGTTTTCTTGTGGGCAGATAGCATGTAAGCTGGGCAGCTGCAACATGGTGAGTGAGGGGTTGCTCTCCACAGATGGGAGGAGTGACCAGGGTTGGCGAGCAAGGGGCCGCTGTACTTAAACTAGGTGGAGAGGCCGCTGAGGCTCCCAGGTGGTGTGGTCGCTGGATGGGAACCAGCGGACAGACACAGAGTTTAGCGTCTTCCTTCCTCAGTATTCGTAAACAAGCAGCTCTCTGCTGGCAGCCTCTGAATCTCTTTACTGCCCGGGCTGTGTATGTATAGAGCAGAGCGTCGGGAGCCGCAGATGGTGGTGTCTGTCGTGCTTATATTTTTGCATGTGGAGTGAGATCACCACATTTGCCAAATGCGGAGACCCCTGGTCTCTCCTGGGTCTTCAGAAGTTCTGCACTTTTAACATTTAGGTTTGGGATCCATCTTTAGTTAATTTTGTATGGCTTGTAAACGGTTTCTCCTGTGTAGAGTAGCGCTCCACTACTAAACTGTGATGTAGATGAGTATAGTTGATAATAGAATTAGTGGTATAAGGATTTACTGGTTCTTAGGACACATTAAGTCACACAAAGTAGAAACTAAGTGAGAGAGGGCTGCATCTCAAGTATTCATGAGTTGCAAATGTTGTTCATCAGGATTAATTAGCCATTAAGGTACATTCCTTTAACAAATGAGACAACCATGATTTACAACCAGCCAGAAGACCCACTTCCCCATCAAAGGCCTCTGACCTGCTACTCGGGGCCATTATGGGGTCACAACCTTGTGTCCCAGGAGAGTAGAACAATTCTAGAACAGCTGTATTTTTCAACTCTTAGGAAAGGATTTGTGACTAAGTGTCCCCTGTGCTGATTGAGGTAGACTTGAATCCTCAATCAATGCAGCCCCACAGGGCATTGCCCTTACTATCCTCTTGGCTAACCATCATACATTCTTAGATTACAAGTTTGCTGCTTGTAATCTAAGAATGGTGGGTGTACAGTTTAGGGAGGAGAGCTTGAACTCCTAAGTATTTAGTTTCCAATTAGTGAACTCCCCCATACAGATGTGTTCAACCCTGGTTGACACAGTGAAGTCAGTTCAGATGTTTGCAACACAGGCCAGTGGCTGTAAATCCGTGTGTCAGCATACAGCACTCAGCAGCTAACATTTTATATGGGACAAAGTCATGTATTCTCTTATTAATGGCATTCTCCCTACCAGGGAAGTGCTTACTCTGTTTCAAAATCAGTATAACTAAGTGTTCAATTATTTCTCTAATTTTAAGAAGTGAATTATTGATTATCATTTTTTAGATTTCATTTTCTTCAATGATATGACTGCTAAAATCTCTTTATTTCTATTTTCCAATGTTTCCCAGTTTTTGAATTTTATTGTATGTTTTAGTGCTGTTTATTTATTCATCTATTTATATCAGTTTACAGCAGTGATTTTTAACCTGGTGGGGCATGACTCCTTTTGGGGGATCAAATGAACCTATCACAGGACTGGCCTAAGACCACCAAAAAGTACAGACATATATATTATCATTCATAACAGTAGCAAAAATATAGTTATGAAGTAGCATTAAAAATAATTTTATTGGTGGGGAGATCACTACATCATGTGTAACTGTTTTAAAGAGTCACAGCTCTGAGAAGATTGAGAGCAACTTCTTTAGATTAATGTCCCCGATAGCTCAGGCTTGCATCATACTATGTAAATGAGAATTGCTGTGAACACCTAAAAATGCCTCGGCTACCCAGTGCTGGAAAGACAGTCCTGCAACTCCTACCAGGCTGGACCTTGACTGGTCTGTGTGAAGGAGAAATAGATCAGTGAATGAGCATCCTCCAATGTCAGTAGATTTTATTGTGAATTTACAAGTGAAGTGTGACCCATGTAAGAATTGAGTTCACTGACCAGCTGTAAAACCAATGTAGTCACAACAGAGAAAGGAGGGTAAAATCTTTCCTCCTGTGATTGTAGTTCACATTAGCTGTGAGTAGTGAGGTGATCAATTTTAGAAGTTCCATAAATGTCCTGTTTGGACATTTCATGGGACCACAGACCACACACAGGACCCAGTGCCTTGGAGGAGGAACAGGAAGTACTCTGGGAGAATGGAAGATTTTATTAAACTACAAATTTCCCAGATTATGGTCTTGTCTGACTATAGTGTGGAAGGACAAACCTGGAGGATGTTTGCATTTTGAGACATTCGATCTCTGCTCACCCAGTGGGGTAACTGCTAATGTTTTGAAGCCCAACTGGTTGATCCTAGAGGGACAATTAGGAACATCCGAGGTAGTTTACAGGTTCTTTTCAGGATTCTCTTGTTCTGCTCTTGGGAGTTGTAAGGAGGAGCACAAGCCGTGCCATGGTGAATGTAGGAGCGAATGTCCCCAGAACAAGAAGAGCGGGGTGGCTGAGCTGTCAGAACTGCTTGGACAGGGATGAACCATGAGCCAGACAGGTTCTGTTCTTTGTGGTGACCTGGGTAGTGGCCTTTGGCCTCTGAGCTTTGTTGAGAGTGGGGGAGACTATGAGCTTGTAATATTGTTGCCTCACACTATGTAATTGAGAAAGGCTTTGAAAACCTATTCTTGTCTCTGCTGCCCAGTGCTGGGTAGATAGTTCTTCAATCATTTCAGGACTGGGCCTTGACTTGTCAGTGAGAAGGAAAAATTAACCAAGTGGTGAGTGACCACCAGTCTCTCTGACTTTTAGTGTATGATTATAGATGAAGAAGGTGAGTACATAGGTCAAGCGTAAAGCTGGTAGATTCACAGTGCAGAAAAGTAGAGAAAGGACAGTGGCTGAGAACTTTCCTATATCAACAGTAGTTGGGATTAGCAATGCGGAACCAGGTAATAAATTTTAGGTGCCCCACAAATGTCCTGATGGTCATTTTTTGTTGTCTACAGACCAGGCAATAAAGAATCTGAATAAAGAACTGAAGTTATCATGAAACCAAATTGCTATAGTTACAGTAGTTCAACCAAAATAGATCTGAGTAAAATGTGGCCCTGCCTAACAGGACTGTTATTTTACTGCTTTTAAATCTACACCCTGAGATAAAAGGTTTGAGAAATCTTTGATGTGCCCTAATTTAAATCCATTGTTTCTGAAGCACATGGCCATAAATCCTGATTCAAGTTTTCCGAATAATTTTTTTAGATTTTAACTATGTCATATCCATATTCTCCTTCCTGTCCCCAAGCCTTACCATGACCTCTTATTATCTTCTAATTCATGGTCCATTTTTCTTTAACAACAATTGTAATTGTGACTTGTATTTGGCTGCAGGATTTCCCAGGTATGAGGCAATAGGTTTGCTGCACTGCTCATTGAGTGTGGAATGGAATGTGCAAACAAAGGACCCTGTGATTTGGATGAGGAAAACTGTATGCTCTAGGAAATTGGCTGAATGTGTACTGAAATACAAACTTTCTGGACTAAGGCCCTGTTTATTGGGCTGGGAGGGCAGAGCAGGAAGTACTGTTCTGTCTGAGTCATTTGATCTCTGATCACCCATTAGGGGAGCTGATAATATTCTGAGGCCCACCAGGGTGGCCTAAGCCAGGGTGGGACTCTGGAAAGTTTTAGCAATCAGGAATAATAGTGGCAGGTAGCTGGCAGGTTCTTTCCAGGATTCTTCTCTACTTTTGTTGTAATGAGTTGTAAGGAAGACCACAGGCTATGTTGTAATGAGTGTAGGCTGTTCAGAGAAGATCTCTTGATCTGTTTTTTTCTGCTTGGATTTGGATGGACCATGCACCAGGCTGTGGTTCAATTGCTCTATGTAATGACCTTGGTAGTGCTCCTTTTCCTGGGAGCCTCCCCACGTTTGGATTTCCTGGAGAGAGGGAGACTCTGCAGCCCTGGCATGGTAGGATATTATGCTTGTAATTCACTGTCCAGTGTACACACAGAGTAATGCTTTTGGTGTGCATTGAGAAGACATATTTGAAAATTGAACTGATAATGTGGTTTCTAGAAGTTCTGAATATTACAGTCTACTTTCAAGTTTGTCTTATAAATGTTTTAAGTAGTTTAAAAGCTGGTAGAACTACAGTGATGTTGATTTAGCAATGCATGATTTAAATGTTTCGAACTTTCTGCTACCAACAGCTGCAATGGTGTGATTCACTGATGTTTAGTTCCAGGGAACAAAGGGAGTTTCTGAGCTGCAGAGGTTTCTTGGGTATGTATGGGCGTTGGGCAGGTAGGTAGGGCAGAGTCTATATCTGTGCTATAATCCATGTGACAGGAAGCAAAAATTATTCTATATTGTTTTGGGATTGGGCATCAGTGGGGCTGGGTTTACCTTAAAATACAAGGAGGTCTAAGGGGCTGCAGAACCATAGCAGGAGATCATCTCTTTTTGCAGAGAGGGCTCTAAAGCATGGGGTCTCTCTGGAAGAAATACCAGTAGCTGGAGGGTCTGAAACAACAATTTTAGGATCTCTTTGAGGTAATTTTGTGAAAATTGTGAAATCTTTATTTATTTAATTTCTATATACATAGTATCATAGGTCATATAACATTGGTCAAGATCACATGTTTCCTGACTAAGTTTCCTTTGGTCTTTTGAATAATTGCTGACTATGTTTTCCTGCCTTTGTTCTTGGCTTTTTATCTCCATTCTCTTTATTCTTTCCCAAATATCATACACATTCTTGATTGATCAGCTTTGTGGTAATTTTTTTTCCCGAATCAGGGTTTCTCTGTAGCTTTGGTGCCTTTCCTGGAACTCTCTCTGTAGACCAGTCTGGTTTCAAATTCACAGAGATCCTCCTATCTCTGCCTCCTGAGTGCTGGGATTAAAGGTGTCTGCCACAACTTCCCAGAAAGAAGTCATATTATGTCAGTCTGTGTACTATTTTTTCATAATCCCATTGATTACTCTGTGTGCTTCCAATATGAATGTAGCCTTGTAATCAGTTTTTGTGTTATAAATTGTTGGGAAATGTCATTGTACTATATTCATTTATGGTGCAAATTTAACATACACATCATCTTAATATTGATGCATCATGTTTCCAAGGATCATTTATTTGCTTTATTTATTTAGGTTTTGTTGCTCTTTTTGTTAATCTGTGAGAGACTTTTGGTTTATTGGATAAACAGTATTATGGATGTTGGCAGGTGGCTCAGCAAATATTCATTTTGGAGGTGACCTGGGTTCAGATATCTACACTTAAATTGTGAGGCTCATAAGTCTACCATTTGGTCCAGGGCATCTGAACCCCTTTTTTTGTGGTACTTTATACATTTGGAAGAAATTTTCACTCTTGCACAAATATATGCAAAAATAGAAATAAACTTGTTTTCAAAAGTGCTTGTGACTTATAAAGCAATTAGATTAAAACGAGTTGCTTTAGGTGTGCACTGATTTTTTAAAAATCTGTTATCTTGTGTTTTGTTTTAAAATGTTTTCTTTTCCTCACTGTGATTGCAGACATACAAGCAATCATCAATCAGCATCAGCAAAATGGTGTCGAAATGATCCTAACAGACATCCTTTTCTTTATTATAAGATAATGAAATGTTTTATAGTAGTCAAAATTATTTACTGCTGAGTAAAACTGTAATGTGTCTATGTTCCACACCTTCTTTACCCATCATTCTATTGAGGGGCATCTAGGCTGTTTCCAGGTACTGGCTATTACAAATAGTGCTGCTGTGAACATAGTTGAACAAATGCTTTTGTAGTATGATAGGGCATCTCTTGGGTATATTCCCAAGAGTGGAATTGCTAGGTCCTGAGGGAGGTTGACTCCCTGTTTCCTGAGAAACTGCCACACTGATTTTCAAAGTGGCTGCACAAGTTTGCATTCCCACCAACAATGGATAAGTGTTCCCCTCACTCCACATCCTCTCCAGCATAGACTATTATTGGTGTTGTTGATTTTAGCCATTCTGACAGGTGTAAGATGGTATCTCAGAGTTGTTTTGCTTTGCATTTCTCTGATTGCTAAGGAGGTGGAGCATGACCTTAACTGTCTTTTGGCCAATTGAACTTCCATTGAGAATTCTCTGTTCAGTTCAGTACCCCATTTTTTAATTGGGTTAATTAGAGTTTTAGTGTCTAGTTTCTTGAGTTCTTTGTATATTTTGGAGATCAGACCTTTGTCTGATGAGGGGTTGGTAAAGATCTTCTCCCAATCAGTAGGTTGCATTTTTGTCTTAATGACAGTGTCCTTTGCTTTACAAAAACTTCTCAGTTTCAGGAGGTCCCATTTATTCATTGTTGCTCTTATTGTCTATGCTACTGAGGTTCTACCTATCATTTTCTACAAAGTTAAGACATGAGAACATTTCAAGTGAATCTGTTCAATTTTGGTGGAACAGCCCTCCTCACCTGGCCATTATCTATTATTGGTAAAAGATAAAGAACTGAAGTGTATAGGGTGAGTGCTGGTCAGTGATTTTGTAGAGTTTGATTTTTATTAGAATCTTGTAGTTTTTATTTAAAGGACCATAATGTGTCTTTGTGTTGTTGTTTGTCAGGGCTAACCTTCTATGTTTTTGATTTTATTAACTGTTATTTAAGTATATTGCTCATTTTCTGGAAGATAATGATTTCACCAATTTTGTTTTCAGGTTTCTCATGTTATGAGTTCCTTGAGTTTTTGCTGGTTTGGGAAGTTTATGTAGAGAAACAATTTTAGTTTTCTCTTCCTTATCTTAGATATTTGCCTCTTTCCTCTTCCTGGCATATATATGTTCATGTTTGTGTTTTTGCTGCTTAAAGATCCAAAGGCAATGTACAATATTTAAAAACTTTTTGCATATTATTATCTCTTTCTTCTAACTTTCCTCAGCTATCTGCATGACATAGCTCAGAGTGATGTGAGAAAATACCAATTGAGAATATGCCTAGATCAGAATACCTGACTAAGGTGTTTGAGAAAGATTTTGTTGATTGTGATTGATATAGGAAGGCTGTTCCACTGAGTTGGCAATATCTCTGAACAAGCAGCCATGGTATAGAAAGGAGGATTAGCTGAGCACAAGACAGAGACAAAGCAAGCAGGAAAGCCAGAAGTCAATGGTTCCACATATTTTGCCTTTAGTTATTAGCTTGAGTGTCTATCCTAAGATGTCATAAGGAGGAATTATGAAATAGTGTTAACAACCAAATAAACATGTTCATTACCTGAGTTGCTTTTGATTGCATAATTTAATAACAGCAACAGAGAAGAAAGTCAGAACAGAAATGGGACTCAAATGGGATTTTGTTACTACAAAAGACCTGGGAATGTTGACTCTGAGAGGAATGCTCAAGATATCAGAAAACTGGACAAAGAGCTTAATCAGCTGTTCTTGTAGAACCTAGAAGATGGGAATGTTGAGAGTAATGACAGACAGTGGAGGTCAAGGTCATAGAATTTTAGTGGGTAGTAGGCTCTTTGGGGAACCCTGCCGTTAGCCCTAACTAACTGGATTGAGAGAACTGTATCCTAGGTTTCTCAGGTTAAAGTCCATGGTTCCTGGGTCACAATATACCTCCTAGTTCCTGACAGACTGTTGCATTCCCTCAGGCAGTAAGCATTCAGGTTGATTTGTGCTTCTTTGTATGATCCCTTAGTAGTCAAGGAATCATGAAGACTTAACAGGAAAATTGAACTTAGACATTAATCTTGTGTATGCTGTATAGCTTGTAAACTTCATTATATTCTGGTATAAACAGATTGCTTGTACATTTCCCAACTGAGAAGACATGTAATAATTATACAGATATTGTATTTATTATAAGACTGCATATCCAATAGCTTAGACTTATTAAGTAATTTTCCCATCTTAAATTAAGCCATTTTTATCAATCTGTGTATCATCACATGGCTGTGGCCATGTAAGGTCACATGGCTGTGCCAGTAAGGTTCCACCCAGCTTCTGTCTCCTTTAGTGGCTACACATCATCTCCCTGACTCTGCCTTCTTTTCAGCTCTATTTCTGCTTGGAATTCCCACCTTGTTCTATTATGTGCTTCCATAGGCCCAAAGCAGTTTTTTTTTTGTATTAACCAATGGGAATAAAACATATTCAGAGCTTACAGAGAGGAATTCCATAGCATCCTGGAAGCTACAACTGTTTGATCCTAGAAATTGCCATTATCTTCTATTTTTGATAAAGAAAAAGTCTGAGTGTCCTCAATAAAACAGTCACAGCCTTGTCTTGTTGTGTCCTTTCTACCCCAAGTCTGGCTTCTTTCCTTGTGGCACCATCAGGTGATCTTAACTTGGTACACAAGCACAGGTGCTTAGAAGACTTCATGAAAAAATTATCTAGAGATCATTTGTGTGATATTTTTGTCCTAATCTTTGTTATTCTCTCCATGTGCTGAAAAAGTGCATAGGCAGATTTACATAGGAATAAACTGATTTTCTATACAAAATACTGCTTCTATTGGATGGATATTACTGATGACTCATTCACGTCTACAGGGAAATAAACTAGTAGAAGAAAATGACAAGTGTAGCTGCAAGTTTCCCTCCCATCTGCCAGCTCCCAAATAACCATTCAGAGGCTTATATTAATTATAAATATTTGGCCAATGACTCAGGCTATTAATAGCTAACTCTTACAATTAAACTAACCAATATTTTGTTTATGTCTGCTTTGCTACCTGATTCTTGACTTGTTACCTCCCATCTTGTTCCTCCTGCAGCTCTTGGAGTCTCCTTGACTTCACCTGCTTTCTCTCTGTATCTGTTTGGATTTCCTAGCTAGCTATATTCTGCCCTGTCATAGGCTAAAACAGCTTTATTCATCAACCAATAAAAGCAACACATATTTGCAGCATTCAGAGGGACATGGCATATCAGAAAATTGTGTTTTGTTAAAAACAACAATACTAGGTAGTTTCAGATGTCAGTCCAGTGGTTAAAAGGATGCAGAGTTAGTTTGTCAAGGATTTTAGCACCATTTAAGGGAAGAGCCTGGCTGTACATTTGAAGCCTAGGAACATGCTCCAAGTGTAAGATTGCATCTCACTAAGCCCTTAACACTTGGAAGGAGTACACAAAGTAATTCTTTGTCCCAGGGGCAACATCATATAAAACTTGCAGCAAATTTGGTCCAAGCTTGGTAGGGTCCATCAAATCTTGGCAGTATTACCTATGTCATACTGATTCAGAAAGCAAATGAAATGCAAAATATAAAGGTCATCAATTCTTCTTTTGTGATCAGATCATCACTATTTTGCCCATCTATGTTTGGCAGAGTCAGAGCCCCAGTAAAAAAGAGATTGTGAGAGTTCATTACATGAAGTGGTGGAGATAAAACTGGGTCACATTTCAGACCACAGGATGTTGAGATACCCAAGCTATGGTACATCTGCCCTGGAGGACTGCATAGGGGTGTGGAAGTAGCAAAAGTGAGATGTATGAGAGGTTGCAGGGTGTTGTGTGATATTTTGATAAAAGCATGTTTGAGGTCAGAGCACAGAGTTTAGCTATTTACTGACCAAAAGATGTCATAGAGGTTTGGAGGACTGTGGATACATAGGAAATAAGAAGTAGTAAGGTTGGGCTGGGAGAGGGTCTTGATCTTTTTTGGATAGAGGAATGGGAAAGAAAGATTCACTGGTGGCTTTTCCACTGTTTCTCTGATCTTTCAGGTTTTTACTCCTGATAACAGACTCCCAATTTTTATTGATAACGATTAATTAGTTAATGTTTCACCTGTCCTCCTAAAAGATATACTTAATAAACAGAAAGGAGTATCAAGACACCTAGACAGAAATTGCACAATAGTTTATTAACTTTAACTTTTTAATGCTAATAAAAAGGAAATGGCAGCTGTGGAGAAAGTTAAAAGTCATACCTTTCATTTTTTATTTAGACAAAAAGGAAATTAATTGAAGATGTGTCACATCCATTTATGCTGTGGAATATTTGTTTTAACTCTGTGAAGCTGTGTTACTTTGCCTGCCTAAGACACCTGATTGATCTAATAAATGATAAAGATCTGAATGGCCAATAGTTAGGCAGGAAAGGGATTGGTTGGGAGGTCAGGCAGAGAGAATCAATACAAGGAGAAAGAGAGAAGGATTGAGGACCAAGAAGAAAAAGAGGAGAATGTCAGGGACCAGTCACCCAGATTCACTGTTAGCCACAGAGTAAGAAGTAAAGAAAGGTATATAGAATAAAGATAAAAGCCCAAAGGCAAAAGGTAGATAGAATGATTTAAATTAAGAAAAGCTGACAAGAACCAAGCTAAGGCTGGGCATTCTTAGGTAAGAATAATCCCCCAAGTGATTTATTTGGGAGCTGGGTGATGGGCTCCCTAAAGAGCCACACAGTTAAAAACCAACTACAGGATGGATCATCTGTGGGTATATGCCTAAGACTGGTACAACAGCATCCTGGGGTAGATCGATTCCCAATTTTCTGAGGAACTGCCATTTTGATTTTCATAGTAGCTTTATAAGTTTGTAAAAGCTTTTTCCCCCATAGATAACCAGAGTGATATAGCTAAAGTGTTGCCCAGCTCATGCCATTCTATATTTTAAGACTTTTTCAATGACTTGTTATTATTAGGCCTATTGATATCCCAGTATCCAATATCCCAGAGACTCAGAGTCACCTGCTTCTCCAGATTCAGGGGATCTGACATTCTCTTTCCTTATATGTCACCTGTATACACATGAAAGACATTCTTTCTCACACATAAACATATACAAACTGTGGGGATAAACTTCTTTTGAAAAATCCTTGTGACTCATAAAACAATTAGAGCAAAACAAGTTTCTTTAGGTGTATATTACAAATCATACGCTGTTTCTGTAAAAAATTTATTGTGTTGCATTTGGTTTGAAAAAGTTTTTATTTCCTCCCTCTGAAGCAGACTTACAGGCAATCTTCAGTCATAGGAAACAAGATGGTGCCTAAGTGATCTTAATGAATATAATTTTTTATAAGAGAGTGAGATTCTTTTAGTAATTAAAGCTTTTTATAAAGTTAAAATATATGGAAATTTTACACAAATTTCTCCATTTTTGGTGGAACAGCTTTCCTGCCCCAATCCATTTTCTATTATCAGCAAAGGAGAGAACTAGAGTGCACAGGATGACTGCTGGCCAGTGATTTCTTCTTATTTAATTTTGATTAGTATCTTGTCATTCTTGTTTTGGGAACCATGTTATGTATTTGTAGGCCTGTCTTACTTTGCCTATGATACCATCTATATTGTTGATTTATTATTTTCATCTAAATTTATGGTTATTTCTCTAGAAAATGATAGCTCTTCATCATTATTTTTCAGAAAATTGACTATATTATGAGGTCCTTAAGCATTTCTTGGTTTAGGAAGTTTCTGGGGAGAGACAGTTTTAGTTTTCTCTTTTTGGTCTTAGAGCCTTATTTTTCCTCATTTCTTGACTTATCTGTGTTTTCCAGTTCTTCATGTTTGATACGGTTAGTATATTGATTTTGTGTTTAAAAAAACCTTCTTCTCATCTATTATCACCTCTACCTTAACTAGCTTCAACTGTCAACATGATATAGGTTAGAGACATCTGAGAGAACATCAATTGAGTCTTTTTTCCAGGTCAAAATTGCTACTTACTATGTTTGTGTTGATTGATGATTGGTGTGGGAAGACTCTTCTCTTCCACTGATGGTTTCAATACCCTAAGCAAATGGGACTGAGAGGGATCAGAAAGCTTGCTGAACATGAGAGATTGACTAAACAAGAGAAAAGTCCAGTAAGCATTTTTCCCTGTGTCTCTTGCCTTCAGATCCTAACTGGAGTTTCTCTCCTAAGCTTCCACAATTGTGGGTTGTGATCTGGAAATATCAGTCCAACAAACCTGTTTATTTACCTCATATGCTTTTATTTATAGAATTTAACTCACAGCAAAAAATGAACTAATTAGGTCAAAATGTGATACACCAAAAGTGATTTTTTTTTTTTTTTGGCTGGGTAGAATGTGGGAACATTGTCTTTTGGAGGAATGTGGAAGATATTAAGGACTTTAAATGGTAAAAGCCATAGAAAAGTGTACACTGAGCTCAATTAACTATTCTTGTAGGACTAGGAAATTGGGGGGGCATTGAAAGTAATGCACACAGTGGTCCTTGAGTTCATAGTATTTCAGTCAGAAATAGACTTCATGAAAAATTTATCTGTGGGACATTTGTATAATATTTTCTTCCCAAATCACTCCAATTTTTTTACATTCCCTGAGAAATTAAGTAAGGCAAAATTCAAAAGTAATTGGGTGGTTTCTTCTGCAAAGTATTGATTCTGTTGGGTGTTTATTACTGATGATTTATTTAGGTCTACAGCAGGAAAAAAAGTAGGTTAGAAAAAAATGAAAAGTCCATTTTGTGGAGAACAACAACACTAGGAAGATTCAAATAGCAGACCTGTGGTGAAAGACAGAGAAAATTTCAAGGAGTTTAGAATTATTAAATAGAAGGTCCTTCTTATTATTTGAAGCCTAGGAAGGTAATTTAGGGTAAGATTCCATCTATCTAAGTCTTCAATTTCTCAAAGGAATAGGCAACTTGATTCCTAATGTGAGGAAGCTACTTCATGCAGATGCTGCTGGAACTCTGATCCAAACATGGTATCATCCATAATTACTTAGAAGCCAAATTGTGGGGGTGACCCATGTTGTATTTTTTTCTGGAAAAAAGAAAGAAGCAAAATTTATAGGTCATAGATTCTTTCTCTTTAGTTTCAATTTAGCACTGTTGCATCTATCTATGTTTGGCAGTCAGAAACTTAGTGAGGAGACTGTGATAGTTCATTGCATGAAGCTGAGAAGATGAAGACAGAGCTGTATTTTTAGATGATAGGATATCAAGATACCCAAGCTATGAGATATTTGCCATGGAGAACTACATACAGGAAGTAGAAGTAGCATGGATAGTGCTATCTAAGCTCTTTGAAAATGAATGCCCACCTGTCTGAGGCAGAGCTAAAGGGTTTGTTGTTTGCCCTATTGAGTTTTAGTGTTACTGTGAACCAATCTTCCCTCACTGTGTCCACAGTTCTCTCACTTCAAAATTTATTCTTCTTGTAAACAGAGACTGGTTATTCTTTTCCTGGGCACACAGACCTGAATAATCACAGGGACTATATTAATTACAGCACTGTTAGGCCTATTAGCGCAGGCTTCTTATTAACTAGCTCTTTCATCTTAATCCATGTCTATTAATCTCTGTATCACCATGAGGCTGTAGCCTACTGATAAGCTTCTGGCGTGTCTTTCTGCTTAGGCAGCTACATGGCATCTCTTAGACTCTGCCCCCTGTCTCTCTATATCTCTTCCAGCCTGGCTATCTTCTGCCTTGCCATAAACCAAAGCAGCTTTATTCATTAACCAATAAAAGTAACACTTATACAGAAGGACATCACGCATCACTTTTCTTATAATCTATCCCAACTGCAGTTTCCCCTCCCTCCATTCCTTTCAGTCCTCTCCACTACACCCTTCTCCACCAGATCCACTTAATCTTCATTTCCCTTCAGAATAGAGTAGATTTCCCAGAGATATCAATAAAGCCATATATAGTAAATTGATATGATAGTCACATATCAAAGACTGGATCAGTCAACCCAGTAGAAGAAAAAGGGTTCCAAGAGCAGTTAGAAAAATCAGAGACATCCTCCACTCCCACTGTTAGGAGTTGCACAAAAGCACCAAGCTACACAGTGATAGAATATTCAAAGGACCTGGTGCAAACTTCTGCAGGCTCCATGATTGCTATTTCAGTCTCTTTGAGCTCCTCTGAGCCCTATTTAGTTGATTCTGTGGCCTGCATTCTCCTGTGTCATTTTAGTTAGGAAAGATTTTGACTATGAAATTGTTTGAAATACTTTTCTGTGCCTCTGTGGTAAGATTCTTCTCCTCCATTTTCTATTATTCTTAGAATTGGTCTTTTCCTAGTGTTTCAGATTTCCTGAATGTTATCTTTCAGGAAATTTTAGGTTTAACATTTTCTTTGACAAATATATGTATTTCTTTGATCATGCTTTTAAAGTCTGATATTCTCTGATGAATGTCTTGTTTTCTTTTGGTGAACCATGCCTCTGTAGGTCTTATTTCATGACTTAGGTTTTCATTTTCACAATGTCTTCAGTTGATATATTTTAATTGCTCCTATTTTTATTTTAGGTCTTGAACAGATTCATTCATTTCTGTCAACTGTTTCTTTGTTTATGTTTTGGCTTTCTTTAAGGGGTTTATTAATTTTCTTCAATACCTCATTTATCCTTTCTCTGCTTTCTTTAAGGAATTCATTTACTTAGTCTTTAAGGACTTCTGTTATCTTTATAAAGTTGGTCTTAATTGTTCTTCAACTGGGTTGGAATATTCAGGGCTTGCAATAGTAGGAGAGCTGGAATCTGATAGGGACTTATTGCTCTGGCTGTCGTTGATTGTGTTTTTATGCTGGTGTCCAGGTATCAGGGTTTGAGGTATTTGTGGGTCTAGGTACCAATTTCTCAGTTAGTCTTTGTTGCATGGATGTTTTGCTCCTTGGTTTCTATTTGCTCTTTAGTTTTCTGCTTTATGTGTCCTATGGTTGAATAGTGGCTCTCATCCCAAGTTAGGGCTGGAAATCTTACAGATGGTGTGGCCTTTGCTCCAGCAGGGAGTGTCTGCCCATGTTTGGGTCAGAAAGGGGAGGAGAGGGTAGGCAACTTGGAGATAGTGATGAAGAGGACTGAGAGAATGAGAAAAACCAGTTGGAAGGTGGCCAAATAGACTTCTTGCAGACAGTGTGTGGGTCTCCACCCAAGTTAAAGGCTACAGCACAGAGAAGAGGAGGGAAGTTGGGATTGTTAAAAAAATGAAGGAGGTACACAGACAAACCTC